>NC_072797.1:99420984-99724015 GCF_028583425.1 Eublepharis macularius | reverse complement strand
CAAGAACTTCGTTGACCATCAATTACATAGGAACAGTGTGTTTGTGTAAGTGACACAGAGATTATTTCTTCAAACGGTGTGTGCATATATGGGTGCATTTATTTCTGTGTGTTCTCCATGTGTATGGTCCTGTGGGAATACACAGAAAAGTCCTAAGAGACCACTACACTTTAGTGTATGACTAACTTCCTTTACATAAATAAAAGAGGAAAGCACTACTATAAGCAATGTCTCAAAAAATGTTTTAAAGTGCTCCAATATACTTCTGGAAAGAACCATAAGGAGAGGAGAATCACGCCACTGTGATCTCTTGAGGAAAGTTGAGAAAAATGTGACGGATAGAGCATTATAGAAGAAATCAGTTTATTTCAGTACACTACTTCACAGAAATGTCATTTTTTTTGTTTCATTTTAGAATGTGTATTTAGTGGGGAAAAGGCAGTACAGGGTGACAGAAGATGCTATTTATTGGTGCATAAAAACTGCAGCAACGTGCTGATGTGTTGCAAAATTTTATATGTGCAGCAAGCAGTTTGCTTATAAATGTGCACAAAGATATTATACATAATCCTGTACTCTCTCATACACTCTTATGAGATTCTGCATTCCTTATACAAATATATGGAAATGTTAATACGTGGTCTAAAATCAAAAGATTAGAATTCCCACGAAGAATGGAAATATGATTACAAAATGCTGAAGTTTATCTTTTTATATATCATCTACACAGCAGCTGCTTTTTATCTTCACTCCATCTCTTCCAATTTATACTATGAAATTACATCTTCAGCAGTTAAATGTTATAGGTTACTAACTGAAATTTTCTTTGGTTCTATAAGCATATTGGAAAGCTGCAATACAGAAAAAGAACCTTCCAAAATATTTTTGGCGTTAGATCCTTGTAGCTAATATAATGACATTAAAACCCTCAATGCACTGTTTTCTAGAACAAATTAGATGTACTCCGCCTACTTTTAAGTTAGCCAGAGAGAATAAAAAGAATGCAATATTGATGAGGTGGGATCTTGCAGTAAAGAAAATTCCTTCTTTCCAAAGCAACCAAGTGTTACAAAGTAATCTGTGGTGCTAGCTCTCTCTGACAAGTCTTTTTAATGTAGCTTTCAGGGACACTGAAAGTGACAGACTCCAGAGGCGTTATCTGGTAAAAGGTAATTATAATGTTCTTATGAGGTTCGGTTTTGTCAAGCTCTAAACAAAATACAAAACATGCAATGAATATTTTGTACTTGGAAAGCTTAAAAAAATTAACCATATATTATTTTGATAAACTTCTTTTACAAAATCTAAGCTCAAGGACCATAGAAACAAAATCTTGTCAGAGTATATCCTCAAATAACCTGTTAATTGTTCTTCCAAGAAAAGTGGCTCTGTTCATTACGATTTCAGGCCAATGAAGGATAGAATATGTATTTCACATCTTTTTACCTACATGGGTCTCCTTGTGAGTAGGGGGAATTAGCAAACAAGGAGAAAGCTGTGAGAGGCGGTAACAAGCAAGATCTTTGTATACTAGGTCCCTTCCCCAAGGAAACTCACTAGACGGGTGTTTTCCAAAACAAAAAGTTTTCTTATATTTAAACAGAAATTCAAACACACACAGCAAGAAGCAATGCAAAACACAAGCATACAAGAATCCTAAGAAAAGCATTCTTTACGGCTTTAGTCCGGCATACCTACAGGACCGCCTCCCTCCCTATGTTTCTCCATGACAGCTTTGCTCATCTGAACAGGGTCTCCTGCAGGTACCAGGCTGCACAAAGGTGAAGACAGCAGCAGCCCATACATGGGCTTTCTCTGTGGTGGCCCCTATCCTGTGGAATGATCTGCCTGAGGAAGTCAGAAGAGCCCCCACTCTCCTGGCTTTCCGTAAACAATGCAAAACCGAACTATTCAAAAAGGCTTTTTACTCAAATGGGAGGGCTGCATTGTAGGGATGGGCTTCACTAACAAGTTGGGGATCACAGACTTCATCACCATTTTTGCCTCATATATTATCTGCTGCTTTAAATATGTACTTCTATGTACAACCATTGCTCCATGCTGTCTGTTAGTCATAGAACTGATTATGTTTTGCTTCAGTATCTCTATGTCTTGGATCCTTGCTAATGCTATGTCTTTAAACTTGTATATGTTTACCTTATGGTATTGTATTGAAATGTACTTACTGGATACTGATTGTATTAACCTCATACTGTGTAATCTGCCTTGAGTCTCAGTGAGAAAGGCAGACTATAAATTATGTAAATAAATAAATAAAATAAAATGGGGAAAACAGTTGTAGGATTTGGGTGATAGTTATCAATCCGAAGAGTAGAGAGGTCCGCAGAGGAAGGAGGCTCTGATGACTAGCATTCCTTGCCAGAAGATTCAAAGGATTCTGAGGGCACAGTGCTTGGATCCAAGTAAATGTGCACAATTTGGCTGGGGCAAAGCCCAAGTAATTATAGGGCAAAGTAAGCCCTGGGGATGGAATGTGACTTTAGCCCAAAAGACAAAGACCTTAATGGTTGTCTCCTGCATTGATCAAAATTAGCTTTGATTGGTCTGCTGGGGTGCGTTATCCCGCCTGTTCCCGGTGCCTGACAAGGAACTGTAGTAGTTGTTGTTTTTTAAAAAATATTTTTATTAAGAATTTTCAATCATTTACACAGGGGAGTGGTGCAAAAATACTCCAAAGTGATATTCTTATATAACTTGATTATACATCCGATATAATAACTAATATAAGTTTCATGATATAATATACTTGGTTGTCAAATTCAGCCTAACATATATGTCTTTCCATCTGTCTACAAAAGTTTTGTTATTTTCTAAATTCAGAATTGAGGTAAGTCTGTCCATTTCTATACAATGTAACAACTTCACTATTAATTTTTTCTCGTCAGGTATGCACTTTTGTTTCCAGAGCTGTACATAAACCAGTCTTGCAGCAGTAATAATATGTTGCAATAAGTATTTTTAAGGAACTGTAGTTTTAATTAAGTGTCTAAGGGGTTGTATTGTCGAAGGCTTGTCGAAGGCTTGTCTAAGGGGTTGGTTGATGAATTTAGAGTTTTGGTTAAATGATCCCAGGAAGAGTTTAAACTTATCAGAGCTGATTGATGGCCTTTGATTGCTGGATAGGATTTTAGCTGGGGTTGTAGTTAATGGGAGAAAGGAGTTTGGAATGCCCAAAGGGAATGGTTAGGATAAACCCTCAAGTGCCTTTCTTGTCGAGGCTGCACATTCCAAGGCTGGGTGGACAGGAGTCAATGACACCTAATCACTCAGCATTCCATTCACATGGCATGTGCATTCCAGTCTCCTGGCTGGGAGCTGGCAAGGTTTTGCCCATCTGGGCAGCTTGCTACTGCAGTATGAAGTGCATTAGTTAAGGCTTTATGATTTTTTCCAGTCATAAGCAGGTATTAAATAGCAGAGGGCTAGGTGGACTGCTCACAATCTATCCTGAATGCAATGAGTACATGCATTCAACGTGTCTCCACAGTCACTTTATAAGATTTTCAACAAAGTTCAGCGGCCTTTGAAAACCAGTGCACCCCCCAAAGTGTCCCTTCACAAATGTTTTAACAGCTTTTCTACAATATTGTCTTCAGTTTGTTTAGACCTCCTTCATCAAGACCACCATCCTAGTAAACAAAGCAAGAAGCTTAACAAAGAGAGACAGACTTTCCCTTTTAACATAAAGGCAGTGAATCCTGAATCTACAAAATTACTTGGGGTGTGTATTAATTTAGAATTTTTGTTAAGGAAAAAAAATTGTACATATGATAGTATGTGGTCAATATGAAATGAATAACGTGTAAATCTCTGTGTAGGTTGTTTATATGCCAGTAAATCTGGTCACATGGATCTGGGCCATTGTAACCTCAAGGCTAGACTACCGTCTACATGTATACTCTACATGTATGGGTATGCCTTGAAGATACTTCAGAAGTTTCAGCTGGTACAGACTATGAAGGCTCAATTACTATCAGCAGCTAGATGAAGTATTGCACTTATTCTGCTATGACTCCATTAGCTATTGAGTAGATCCTGGTCATCACCTACAAGTCCATTTATGGCCTTGAACTCATACATCTTTAGGACCATCTGTTCAACCACACAGCACTGCCACAACTCGACTCATCCAAATAAAATCTTGACAAATTGACACCCTGCAAGGGGCTAAGATTAACAGCTTCCATAACTGTGCATTCTCTGTTGTGGCTTCCACCTTGTGGAAGGCAATAAATAATAATCCCCTATCTGAAATTACCTTATTTTGCAGCTTCATCTCTACTTTTACTATAGTACCATCACATTTTAAAGCAATTATATTGACAGTAGCAGTGTGTCAAATGTTTAATGTACAGGAATCAAGGGAATATGGTGAAATATACAATTTTTGCACACCTCTTTTCGAAAGGGGACTGTAAACTCTTCATAAGTCAAATTTAATTACCTTTTAAAAATTCTCTACAGGTAACTTAAAAGCCTTCTGTAGTACATTAATGATTTATTGTCTGGAAATAATACCCTGCTGTGTATATTTGCTAAAAGAAAATTAAGCTTTCTAAGTGCATTTTCTTTTCTGAAAGTTGGTTATAGTCTATAGTCTACAAGTGCACAAACAATTTGCCCCTACTGTGTGCCTGCCACCTGCAAAGGATTCTTTATATCTAACAAGAAATAAGGCAATGATCTCTGAACACCATGAATATATCAGCTGTTTCAAGGCTGGCATCTCTAGACAGAATAGACAGGGCCTCTTGCTAAATCCAGCATATATCTGTCTCAGTACAGAAGAGCAAATTATGAAAGCATTATATTCTGGAAGACATTCTGATTCCCAGACTTTATTTCAGATGCATGATGAAACTAGCAGTTAACTGACATCCTACCAAGAGGAATAAAAATCTTAAATTGTCACAGAAAACATAGCCCATAAAAGCAAAAAGCAATAAAAATACAGGCCCGCAGGACAATAATTACCCTATTTTTGCTATAAACCCAGAGCTCCAAAGTCACTACTTTTCAGCCTTGAGAGATCAAAACCCAGAACGGACACAACTATTTGAAGCAGCATTAACATCAACTGGTTTCAATTTCCAACAGCCCACAAGAAAATAACAGACTTGTACAACTGTTTAAATCTTGTCAGGGAGGGTATTCTGCCATGTCTCTGTCATGTCGCTCTCATTCATAATTTGCCTTTATTGTTCTGAAATCCTGAGTATCCTTTGTTTTCTAACATATTCATCTATTTTTCCATTGGTATATCACAACTCTTATATAAGGTAGAATAATACTGATGAAATGCTTTTTGTATAGCCACTGGTTAATACAATGTCTCCCTCTTGTATTTTCAATATCATTTTCTCTCCCTTTTTGCAGTTTATAAATCAACCATTTCCCTGGTTTATTTGCTGATTCAAAAGTTCTTTGTTAACATAGATAATATTTAGCTCACTTGAACATACAGAAATGTTCAAGAATTGTGATGAGATGAACTATAGTAATGGCAAGTGCATAGAAAATACTGGCATCCATATAATACACACATCTATAAATTAAGGTTTACTAATATAACATATGTTTAATATATGATACAGTGAGGACTTATTTACCTCCAGTCAGCCTCCCACTTCCTCAGATTCATCCTTGCTTTTCCCCTCTCCCTCTGACTCTGCATTTCTTTCCCCTCCTTCACACTTGTTGCTGTACTTCTGATGATATAGTAAAGGTGGTGCGGTGAGAAGTATACAGCTTTCCCTTGCTTACATAGCACTCTACTGCTTAAATTCTAGTTTGTTTCGGATGGGGGGAGGTTGTCTTATTTGGGGGGGGGAGGGGAGGCATAATCACAGTTACTATTTTTTAAAACATCTTATTTTCTGTCAGCTTATAGGTTGCCCTGGGTTTTCAGAAATCTTATCAAAACATTCATTGGCGATTCGGGGTTTTTTTTCTTAAATCTGTACAAAGGCTAACCTTGGGAATTAGATATGATAAATATTTCTAATACATAAATGCCTTTTAGAAAAAAAAGTTACAAAAATTACAATTACAAAATGTTTGGTCAAAATGATATTACTCATACTCTTACAAACCAAGCTGGCAACCAATGCAAAATATAATCTGTGGACAATTCCTTACAGTAAAATCGTTGCTTTAAAGGTCATTTTCTTGTCTTCTCATTTCCTTTATTCAAATAGATTACTGTAGGATATGTTACCATCTGTTAAAGATTAAGGCTTGTACTGCTTTAATTCCAGAACTGATTAGTTCAATTTTTTTTTCAAGAAAAAAAATCTTCTCTCAGTTTCAGTAGCAAAGCTCATCTATTTATTGATGGCATTACCAGTCAGTAGAACTACATGTTTATTTGGAACAGACACACTGTTTTTGTGTGCAGAATTTATATAAATAATGTTTACGAGTTTTTTAAAACAGTGTTACAAATATTTTGGTTTATATATTCCACAAATGTGAACAAATGCCAATTAGATTATGCAGATGAAATTAGCAGATTGACATATGCAGTAAATAATATTACAATTAGGGTGTAAAGTAATTCCCAAATTTTATGCCAAGGGACACCAGATCATCACAGGCAAAGTCAACTGTGTTGCAAGAAATTCATTAAATAATTGAAGTCTCTCATGAGCCCAAACATTGACCTGCAGAAGACCTTTCTACGCCTGAATTTGATTCACTCTTTTAACATTCCCTCCTTCCAATACACTTACACTGGGTTTATGTTATTGTTCTGCCTCTCTCACTCAAGTGTGATTAAATCATTCAATCAGACCTGATTCAGAGAAGCAGGAAAAAGAATACCCACCTTTCAGATAAGGCTGCTTGTTGCATAGCTAGCTATACGAGCCACTGCTCTGGAAACTGTCTAGGACAGAGACTCGTGCAGTCACTGCTTGAGGTATTCTGAGGGCAGATAACTCCTATTTTATTATTAAATTGTTGTTGTTGTTAGCAGCAGCCACCTCAGCAGTAGTAGTAGTATTTACATGTTCTAAAGATAATCCTTTTCAGGTATATGCCTGTAATTTTTATATGCAATTACATTACAGTAATGTGCTCTGTGTGGGGCTGCTTTTAAAAACTGTCTAGAAACAGTTTTTCAGATCAATTTGTTTCCAAGCCCAGGTGCTAATGTTGATCTTTAAAACCCTAAATGGTATAAATTCTGAATACATCACCTCACCACTACTCACATGAACTATTTGCCTTGTGTCTTATTACCATCTTAGAAGGCAGAATTCTCTGCCCTTGAAGATATGCTTGGATTCTTCTCTGTTTTTAGATGTCAGCTCAAGCTTTTGGTCTTTCAGAGTATACTTCGGTTGGATAACAAGAGCCAGGCCTTTCCTCTATTTTTGTCATTTATTTTTTGTTGTAATACCTTGTTTTTGTTTTGCTGTTTTTGATTTTATCTCTGTTGTAATATGTGGCTTCTGCTTTTTTGTTTTATTGTTTGTGAAGTTCTTATTTTGCAAGGTTTATATCATTTATTTTGTATTCTTTGTTGTTATTGTTGGCTATCTTCAGGGAAGTTAAAATATTTTAATAAATAAATTGTGCCTCCGATTTAAATGTGTCTCAGACATTTGGAATGTACTTCAGAAAGGACTCCAGGTTTCATATTTAGCAGCAATTTGATAGTACAGTCTTAAGCAGAGTTATACCCTTCTAAGCCCAATGTCTTCAGTGAATTTCGAAGGGCAAAACTTTGTCTAAGAGTGCACGGTTAGTGTGTTTAGAATCCAGAGTATCTCTGGTTATTTCTCAGTGTCACCACAGAATGGACCAAGCAACTATTAAAGCTTCTTGTGACCTAAATCTGAGTATCCATTTGTTCCACAGTTGGTTAAGCAAAGCCTGTTCACCCAATTATCCATCTGTATTTTCCTGTTTTCATACAGTACACTGAAGTCACATTGGCAAGAAATCTTTTTTTGTCTGACATAAGAGCCTTACACAAATAGTTGCTATTTTGTGCGTATGTGTTTATTATAAGCAAAACAGGCCTCCTTATTAAACCTGTTTATACATAGAAAACCTCTCTCCTCTCTCTATGTGTGTGAGAGAACAAGAGTCAGTATGTGTATGTGTTCCACAATCTGGTCAAAAGTTAGATACGCTAAAATCCCCTTAAAACTAATAAGAATACTGGAATACGTCGATATGTTTCAAAGTACATAAATGAGCATCATAAAACAAATATAACCTCTTGTACACTTCTATTTTGTAGCCTTTTTATGCTTTAGTGAACACTGTCACAGGGATGTTCAGTCAGAATTTAATCAAGATCTGATTTGAAATACGCCCATTATTTAATATTGTAAATGCTCTCAATACTAACAAAATCATTTTCAGTGTTAATCTACTGCATTAGTACTCACTCCAAGTTTACCATCAACCAAAAGAGCCACATGACAACTATATGCCCTGGGCACCACCTCACCACATACACAATACAATAATGTACAATATAACTATTACTGTTAAATATAAAATGATAACTTTTAAATTACTAGAGTACCTTCGAGCATTTAGGGCTGACTCTCCCCACCACTGTTGAATCTTAGCTAGCCTTTGTGTATCTGGAGTGACAGGAAGGTCTTCCTTCCCTGCTTTCTCACTCTGTGCTCAGCATGAAACACCCAGGCAAGACAGTGAGACTGCCAAGACACCCAGAGGAAAGCAAGTTGGCAGCAGAAAAATGGGAATAAAATCGCCACATCTCTGTAGCCAACTAGCTCTTTTCCTGGTTGGCTGCTGTGGTGATAGTTGTCCTTCCTCTTCTCTGCAGCCCGCTCTCCAGGTCCTGAGATGAGAGAATAGAGGCTGCAGAGAGGATGGGCCCTTCCATCTGTAACACAGGGCTGAAAGCTATGGCACCTTCGCATCCTCCAGTCCCTCCAAGAATCACTTGCCAACCACAATCCTTACCAGGCAATGGCCTTGTCCACTTTCCACACTGGGGAATGGTGATCAGAAGAGCTACAGCTGACATGTCAAAGAACCGCCAGTGACTAGAGATGGGCACGAACAGCAATACGAACAAAAAAAAGCCATGAACAGCCCAATCCACTGTTCGCGAGCAAGCTGTTCGTGAGGCCCCGGTCCCAGGGAACATGTGTTCGTTCCAAGCCCTCTTTGTGGCATTTGTCAGCCATTCGTAAAGCCAGACAGCCTGGCGCCTTTCAATCAGTTCCCCTGGCAACATAGACATGGACTGTCTGAACTCCTTCTCGCTTTCCTTCTGGCTTGTAACCCCTCAAAGTAGCTTCCAGCAGACAGTTTTTGCCACTGTGAAGAGTAAATGACAGGAAAGGGAAGTACCCATGGATCATGGCTTTCCCAGGGTCCAATCTCTCTGAAACTTGGGGGGGGGGGTCTTCAGAGAACAGTGAGGACTATGTCCCCTGCAAATTTGGTGGGTATTGGACATTGGGAAGGTCAGTTTGTAACTCCTCAATTATCTTCTAGCAGACAGTCCAGTTTTTGCTGTGAAGAGAAAATGACATGAAAGGGGAAAACCCATGGACTCTCCTTTCCCCAGCTCAAGTTCAGCTAAGTCCCAAGGGGGCTGTTCTGGCTCCCATGAACCTCCAACTATGAACATGTTCATGAACACATCATGTCCGTTGATGTTCATGAATCCTTGTTCATGAATGGCAATGACCAACGAACATTGTGTTTTGTTTTTTTTTCCTGTCCGTGCCCATCTCTACAGGTGACTCCCAAGCCACCAAGTGAGTGCTGCTGATCTATTGAATCTACTGATCTGACTGGTATCACCACCTGAAGCACTCTATGAATACTGCAAAATGTAGAACCCAGAACATTATATATTCTAATGTCGTAGCAGTTGTCTGTTTGTACCACCTTAGTCAGTCATAGAACAGATAAGGCACTGGGTAACTCTGCTTTTTTCCTGGCCCATCATACCTTCACATAAAAAAGTTGGAAAAAAGGCATTCTTCTGTGGCTTAGGTATCCTATGTGCCCTGTCTGAATATCCCTGAAGACTGTTATGCTTATATACAAAATCATGTCATTGGCAAAGACAGATCTTTCACAGTATCTGCTTTTTGGAACCCTTTAACTGTGAATTTCAGTGAAATTTACAACATTTTTGGAATGCTATGAGTTCATATTTTACCAACATTTAAATTGTTTGTTTTTTATTTCATAAAAAACATTCACAAAGGAACTCATGGATAAATGAATGAATCTGAACAATACAGAGAAGTTCGTCCCTAACATGAGCCCGCTTGCAGGGAGAGCAGAATATAAATTGAATTAAACAAATAAATACATATAGAGAAGCTTGTACCACCAATTTCTCATCCTAAGGTTCAAATACCATAAGGAACCCTTTCTAAGTCTGACTTGATCGGAGTTAAAGCAAGGCTTTGATCCAGAAAAAAAACAGGACTTGAAGGGAAAGACAGCTTTCTTACACATAGGACCCAAACTGAGCTGAACGATTAACAACAATCTTCTAGGAAACTACAAGGAAACTGGAGTGGGGGGGGGAGGACTAGCAGGAGTGGAACCTTCCATGGTATCTTGTCACCAGCAGATGTAGAGTCTGAGTCAGTGCTCTTCATGGACAGGTTATAGTAGATTACTTCACTGCCCCCAATGTGTTTGGGGACCAGTAGCTGTCTCCATTTTCCAAGGTTAAATAATAAACCCTCAATTAGACCAGGTTTGAGTCCAATCCATACTAGGCTGAAGGACACTGCAAGAGGCAGAATCTGGGAGAATTTTGAAAGGGAAGCAACTATATCTTTCTATATAAAAGGCAAAGAATGTTGGCAACGGCGCACTTTTTATCCTGATGTGCCTGCGCAGGAGCACCAGGATAAAAAGTGTGTTGTAGCCAATGTGCCTTCCAGAGGGAGCTGCCGTGGTGGGACAGCCAGGCGGGCCCATCCCACCCTTCCAGAGTGAGCTGTGGTGGCAGGACAGGCAGGCAAAACCATCCACCACTCTGAAAGGAGCCGTTGCAGCAGGATGGCCAGGTGAGCCTGCCCACTCCTCCAGAGGGAGCTGTGGTGGCGGGATGACCAGGCAAGCCATCACACCCCTCCAGAGTGAGCTGCAGCAGCAGGACAGCCAGAGGGAACCGCGGCGGCAGGATGGCCAGGTGAGCCCACTCTCCCCTCTAGAGGGAGCCATGGCAGCAGGAAGCCCAGTGTCCCTGGGTTTTCTAGGGCCATTTTTTTAAAAAAGGGCTCTGTTGCTAGTTGAATATAGTTGAAGTTTCATTAAAATCTATTTCAGCTTTTGGTTTACCTAGATGTTGCAGAAGACATGGAGATGTCACCACTCCATGTTTCTTCCTTATAATGGCTAAATAAACACAACACATACTGTCACTCTAATGTGCTGTGCAGTACCCCAGTCTCTAGCCAAAGGCCAATATTTGAGATAGTGAGGCAAGAAGAAGCTACAGCCTGGAGATAGCTACGCCGTTGAAATTGACTTAGTGTGCTATACATTGCATTCATGTGCCCTGATTTGGAATACCACAAGCATGCCAAAGGAAGTACAGGGGTCACCCTAACAGTCCCAGCAAATTAATCTTCATTTAACAGAGCAGCCCTTACAAGTGAGTGGCAGAACCCTGGATGTGCTCTCAAGCTCCCTGTACCCATCACTAATTATTTGATCTGGATTATAGTAATTTTACAGCACTTTTCACTATACATGGATATAGAAATGGTATGAAGTAGGTTTTGACAATAATAAGTGCTCATTAGTTTAATAAAATATAGGTACTGTTCTGATGGAAAATATTTAAAGATGTCTTTGTGATATTACAGACTGTAGAGCTGTCCTCATTACAATTAGGTACATGCAGCTTGAGATAGTTTATATCATAAGTGTTATTTAAAACGATTATTCTGAGTTTAAAAAGAAAATAAATAGATTCATAAGGGTGGAGCATTTTATCCACCCTGCAGTTTATCTTGATAACATATATTTAAAATGTTAAGTGTGATTCATTCACTTTCCATCTTGACCAACTTTCTATAATAGTATGTGCTGTTTGAAAATATTTATTTATTTGCTTCAATTTATATTCCGCCCTCCCCACACCAGCAGGCTCAGGGCAGATTACACTTCATAAACATTCCAATAAAACTTACATTTCAGAAAGATTTAAAACCACAAATAGATATGATATAAATATTTAAAAATTACAGAATTTCAAAAATTACAACAGCAGCACGAAAGTCCATCAGTCTCTCACCCAACCATTCCTAAAGTACTTAAATAGATAAACAGATAAGCAGATAAAAACATAGTCTGGTGGTGTATACTCCTGATAGGGAGGGGCACATTCTTCTCCAAATCGGCTGGTGGGGCCCAGCTCAGCCCTGACCATACACCTGGTGGAATAGCTCCATCTTACAGGCCCAGCGGAAAGATAACAGATCCTGCCGGGCCTTGGTCTCATTGAACAGAGCATTCCACCAGGTTGGAGCCAGAACCGAAAAGGCCCTGGCTCTGGTAGAGGCCAGGCAGGCCTCCCTGGGGCCAGGGACCATTAATAGATGTTTATCGCCAGAACGGAGCGTCCTCTGGGGCACATATAGGGAGAGGCGATTCCACTGATATGCCAGTCCCAGTCCACATAGGGCTTTATAGGTCATTACCAAAATCTTGAACTTGATTTGGTACTCTACTGGCAGCTAATGTAACTGGCGCAATACTGGTGTTATATGTGCAGTGCTTGGCACCCTGATGATGACATGCACCGCTGTGGTTTGGATCTGCTGCAATCGCCGGATCAGACCCAAGGGAAGCCCTGCATTGAGCATATTACAGTAGTCTAGCCTATAGTAGTCTTATAAAAAGAGCACTTCTAAATGTATATTTTTAAAAGCAATTGCACTGCCTACACTTACAAGAACTGGAATATTCAGATTATTGCTAATTAAGTGATGCTTTGGACTTAACTATGTTACTTTGTGTATTTATATATACCACAAAATGTATTTATTTATTTGTTTCTATTTCTATTCCACCCTCCCCACATAAGCAGGCTCAGGAGAGCTATGGCAGGCTCCTTGGCTTCTATGTAGCCATAGAAATATCCTATTTTCTTGAAATACATTCCTGATCTGCTTAATTACCTCCCTTGATAGTCTGTTTCTCAGATTCAGTTCAACATACTGAAAATGCTTCCTCAGATATTCAGATTTGCTAGCCTGTTCCACTCTGGTTTTCTTGGAGTAATGTGGACACTTTTGACTGGCACAACTAGGTATTTCCAATGGTATAAATATGGAAGGGATGGAAGCCAAACAGAAATATCAGGCATATAAGAACTGTACTGAGATTAGTTTGCTATTTAAGAATAAAATAAAAAAAATCTGACAACTTCAAAGAATACACAAGAGGAAAACATTTAAAAATTGTCACAGAAAACGGTCAGTAGAAGCTTAAGAGTATATTTAATGAGTATATTTAAGAGTAGGATTTGCAGTAGATGTGTTTAGAGTTGCTCTCTAATTCTCTCTCTAGACATGCAGGATCTTAAAGAGTTGGGTCCAGGTTCCTCAGACGCCAACTTAGGTTCCCACAGCTATTGTTTGGCTGTGGGAAATGGCTGTTAAAAAATAAGAGAGAGCCCAAATGGCCTCAGAATGCCACTATGAGGGGAAGAAGCGCTTCTTCCTCCCCTCAAGCCGTATTCCAAAATAGTGAGTGAGGATATCTCTGTTTTTGCTGCTCCACATATTCTATGCATGTGAAGCAGTAAAAACAGGGAAATACCCTCTCCCATGCTATTTTGATGCAGGGAAATAGCTTGAGGGGGATGTAGGAGCCTTCCCTCCCCCTGCAGTAGTATTCTGAGGCCATTTGGGCTCTCCTTCATTTTTTAACAACCATTTCCCACAGCTACTATGTGGCTACTGGGAACCTGAGTAGAGATGGGCACAAACCGAAATATGAACCAAAATTCATGACGAACCAGGCCGGTTCGTGGTTCATGAACCAGAGGTTTGTCAGATCCCATTTCTGACAAACCACCACAAACTTTAGGCTGGTTCATTTGGTTCGCTTTCAGTTCATCACTGCAGACAGTCTGGTGTTGATCAATCAGTTTCCTAGGCAACAGGGTATGGACTTCCTGCAGACCTTCTGCTGACCCGGAAGTGACCTTCTGCTGACCCAGACGTGACATTTTTATGAACCAAAACGAACCGATTTGTGAACTGCAGCAGGTTCGTGAAAGTTCATGGTTCGTGAAACATGATGAACCATGGACCGCATGGTTCTTCTTTTTCTGGTTCATGCCCATCTCTAAACCTAAGTTGGATCCGAGACCCGAACTACACGAGAACCACATGGTTCTTCTTTTTCTGGTTCATGCCCATCTCTAAACCTAAGTTGGATCCGAGAGCTGAACTACACGAGACGAATTACACAAGTCTATGTGAGTGGCCAGATTCAGTTCTTTTCCTCACCTTCCCGTGTCTCTTTTACCCTGATGAACTCGTGTCCGTGGCTCTGCTCTGTGCACATGTCAGCAAAAAAGCAGTTTACATTGGCGAGTGTCTGTGGACCATATCATCGAGTCACTGTTACCGAGTGGTGGTTCTGTTTTGCTTCTGCTTCCCTCTTCCTGCACAGAAAGGTAATAGGGGACAGGGGATGGTTACAGAGGATGGTTTAAGCATGCATACACTGGTGTTGCATGCTGGGATACCATTCCTGCATCTTGGAGGAACGCAGAAGAAACTCGTGCCAGCACGGACACAGGATCAAGTGCAGCCTGGCCGTGCTGCCAAGTGTACAGGAAAGCAATGGGGAGACACATGTAAGTCTCTTTGCGTGTTGTTCGCATGTCATTCATATTGTGTAGTTCAGCTCTGAGGAACCCGGACCCAATTCTTTAAAAGCCTGCATGAAGAGAGACACCCTAATTGAGTGATTGAACATTTACCCAATATTATCCTTGTGCTTAGATGGCTATTCTTCAACAGCATTTTCCTTTTGTGACTCATTTTAGAGAAAACACATTCACTTTCTTCACTTAATTCCTGTCATACTCTTCAACAACACCTTGGAATGACTTCTTATTTCTTTTGGGATCTGCTGTAGCTCTTCTGTGTTTCTGCATAACAAATTGCTGTTGACAGTAATTTGGCAAGCATATAAAATGAAGAGAGCTTCTGAAAATAATCTCCACCCAACCACATCAGGTATATAGACAGGTTTATAATCCCCTTTCAACTAAAAGTCCCAAAGGCAGTTTGCAACAACATTAAAATACAATTAAATCAAAAATGGCCAATAAGGTACAATTAAATATTCAGTTAAACACAGTTGAAATCACTAAAATATAATAAAAAGCAAAGCAATTAATAAAATAAAAGATTCTAATAGTGCTGTTCCCCCATCACACTATTTCTTACTGATCTAACTCAAAAGCCTTCCAGAAAATGAACGTCTTCAAAACCATTCAGAAAAATCCATCCAGGAAAGGAACCGTTCTGTGGGAGGAAATGCTGAACAGCCTGAACCAACTAGATTTTTCTGTGCATCAGCTCTGCAGAAGGCTGAGAAGGGTTCATATTTACCTTGTGCCATGTTTTTTGTATCTTTCTATACATTTTTACAGAGTGGCTGCATCTGGATGCAAGCCTGGAGGGTTGGTAGGGAAGAGGCAACAGCCATACAACAGCCATCTAGAGTTGGGGAGGTCAGAAAAGGAAATATATTTCTGGGAGCTACTTAATTTTTTTCAAGAACCTTGTCAGAAAATGGCAGCTCAGATAGTTCACTCAGTCACAAAATGAGGGCTTGTAGAAAAATTACAGCATTTTAGAACATGACTACCATGCTCAGTTGGGATAAACCTTTCCTCTGCTGTTTTTTCAAAGCAAATCACCACCACAAACTGCAACTTGCCCTGAAGTGATGAAATATGCAGTTACCTCAATATTTTATATTTTATTTATAAACAGTTGCCTCCATATTTTCTTGGCCTCTTTTCCACATCCAGAGTAAAAGGGGTGTGTGTGTGTGTGTGCACGCACGCACGCCTCCTACTACTTCGCAAGAAAGGGAAGAGAAGCTGCAGTGGTAGCTTTAAAGGGAAGGATGGGGGAAATTGCAATTCAGCAACCTTTACTGGCACTACACCCATGTTAAGGATGGGGAAAATGACTGCAGCAGCACTAGAGGGGAGGAGTGGAGAGTTATTTACTTGGAGACTAACAGGACCTTCTTGTGTGACTTTTGGGTCGCCCCAATCTAGAATTTAGGGTATAATAACATTGATAGGAGGAATGAAGTACAGTTTATATGGGAAAGATGACATAGTAACATATAATGTCCTGTGGAGGATGGTGGTGGAATATAATCCTAAATCTGCTCATCCTAAACAAGTTCAGCGAGTCATATCAAAAAACTAAATCAGCTTGATTCTATACACAGCTCATGTCCAACAATCTATTAGAACCCTGCTCATGTTTTTAAATAAACCACCTAAGAACTTCAGGGGAAGATTCCACATTTCTGAACTTTCTCTTTAAAAATGGAGATACCTCCAATATATTTTAGAACAGTTGATTAAAACAATAACATATATGGACTCTTTCTCTCACGGAAGGCTCCTTTAAAAAATGCTATCATTTCTCATTTGCTATCTTCCTGCATGCCCAGTATTACATTTATCCTTTTCTAAAATCGCCGCCAGAAAAACCTAGCAGTGAATGACAGTCATGAGCTGCAGATCTAAGCATAAAATAATTAAAGTTCTGGTTAGAGTACCCTACTTCCCAGAGTTACTTGAAGTTATGTATACAGTTCTACCCTCACATAATGAACGATACTTTTATATTCACAAATTTGAAGAATTAAATTCTGAAAAGGATGTCACAGCAGGGGTAGACAGGCCATTTGACTTACAGAGAAATTTCCAGGTGGGTTGCTACCCTGAAGGGTCAATGGTAGTCAGGAGGAACAAGCAGATCGCAGCTCCAGTGCCTCATAGGCCACTTGTCTTTTATTAGAAATATATTTCATTTGCTAGCAGAGTTACCAAGTCAGAAGCATTTTCCCCAACATGCAATAAGTAATCTTCAGGCAATCAAACTGTAGGGCGAAAGGAGCTTTTCAAGGTAGATTCCATTCATGGCAATGTCTTGGAGTAGAAATAAAGAGTCCTAGTCTAAAGAATCACTTTCTCTATTACCACGGCTGAATAGTTCAGCTTCAAGGCTGCATGCAGGTCATGTGGTTGTTTGGATAAGGCCTTCATGGCAGGTACTGTGAAAAATATATCCTTCCCCTTCAGAAGGAATTGGCATAAGAAAGGGAAGAGAATCTCCCAAGGGAAGACAGAGACAGAGGAGGAGTCAGGAGGCGGTCCCACCTTAGATAAAGAGAAGCTGCTTACTTAACAAGAGAGTAGCACATATTTCCACAGAGGCATGCAGTACCCCCAGTGTCCAGGGCACACTGAGTTGTCTACTCCATCAGCTTTGAGCCTTCACCAACTGTGATGGTGTCAGCTCACCCACTGTCTCCTTCTGCACAGCCAGTCAGCTGCCAATTTCTGGGAGGTAATAGTTAAGCCAATGATCATTGATGGTGCTGTTGAGTGGCTCTGCAGTGCTGGTTTTTAGAGCAGAAAAGGTCACTCAGCTTGGTTTGTTTCTGGGGAATTTAAACCTCCCAGTCCAATTCTGTGCAATTGCTACCACGTCGAGGTGTTCTTCTGGAGTTTTATACAGTCTCTCTTTTTCTCAGCAATAACACAGATGCAGCCTAGTTACAGCCAGCAATCTTTCATATTTAATTAAAAAGCACAACATATCTAAGCCATTTCTCTTTTTTCCACTTGACAACTCCTTACTTTTTCTTTTACAAGATGAGAACTAGAAAGGTACTTCTGATATAAAAGAAAATGTCAAGCAGAGGGTTTTCATTAAGGCAGACAAACACACGTTGATACTAGAATTCTATGATAAAGCAGTCTTATAGAGTCCTCCTTAGCACTCTCTGCATTCGCTTCTGAATGCTCCACTTCCAAAGTGGCAGTATTGTGTTGGCAATATGCATGGAAACACTTTCTGTTCTAATAGAGATCATTACTGCATACACTACAAAAGTTCAAACTCATGTGAAAGCATGACCTTTTCTTATATGCTGACAACATGATGTATTGACTAAACCCGAAATCAAGAACAAAAATAAGCCTTTATTTTTTACTTCAGGAAAATTTACAGTTATAAGTCAATTCTGGGAGCTCAGAATTTCAATTGAGAAAAAAATAACAGTCAGTATAAGTTTAACTGAATGATATGAAGGGTTGAGTTAGCCAAGTGTCTGGGGGCATATCAATCAGATTTAGATCAGTAATCTGACTTAAATTATTCACAACTGGCTATTATGAAAGAGATATCTATCATAACACCCTTGAACGCCATTCATATTCATATACTTCCACAAGACCTTAACACATATTTCCCCCCAAGAGTTTATTCTTAAAGCTCCATGGTACATTAAAGTTGTTCTGAGCAGCAGGGGAAAAGGCCCCTGTGCAAATGCAGGAGTCCAACTAAGCTCAAAGTAGCATTTCTCCAAACATACCTAAAATCTTTTCTTTTTCTCCCCATACTTTGCTTAGTTTTTCTGCTTATGGTGAAGCTGCAAAACATATTCTTCATAGAAGTTTCAAAATAAATGTATTTTCATACATACTTCCCAGAATACATATATCTGTTTAGCTCCTATAGTGTAGTGTGTTCAACATATGTCTCGAAGGAGTTTGACCAATGCTTAGCTTGGTTCTTTTCTGAACACTGCTGCCAGCTGGAATTGGTTGACTATCAGGGCCAACAGAAGAGTTGCCAACTCTGGAATGGGAAATTGGTGGAAGTTTGGGAGTGTAGCCTGGGAGGGCGGGACCTCAGTAGGTAATAATGCCATAGAGTGCACTTCCAAAGCAGCTATTTTCTCCAGAGGAACTGATCTCTGTAGTCTGTAGATCATTTATAATTCTGGGAGATCTCTAGTTGGCAACCCTAGACAAAAGGTTGTCTAGAAAAGAAGGCCAGTTCTGCTTACCTTTAAACTCTATAGACACATGAAGGCCCTGCCCATGGGATTGCGGAAGTTATTTTGCCCAGAGCCCCTAAAAACATGGTTTCAGCCATGCAGATCAGGCCAACATTTCTTGCAATGTAAGACTGTCCAGGATGGTTCCTTCCTTACCTTCCAGATGACTGGCAGCTCCTCTGGAGCAGTAACAGGTGCAATCCCAATGGCATTAGCAGTAGCCACACAGTCCCCTGGGCTGCCTGGCGTGCTCCACTGGCCAGCAGCAAATGGAAGAGGTAGAGCCAAGATTGACATGGCATGAGAATCATTGATGAGCCCAGCTGGATGGTGGCAATCACCTAGGCTGGGAAAGGTCACATGGGCCTTGGACCTGCTCCCTATCCTCTCTTCAGACTGAGAGTAACCAAGCTCTAAGGTAGGTTTGTCTAAGACACTAGAGAAAAGAAATCTACTGATGAACCACTTTGACATGGAGGCACAGTCTGTTGTTAGAGGAAGGAAGGAAGGAATATTATTCCACTTTCATCACTACTACTTTGATTTATAAACATGAATGTCACAATTTGTTTAATGTACTTTTTTCAGATAATTGCTTAAATAATGCTTTAAAATAACTTAATAGTTTAGGTGACACAATAAATAGGATTTTTAAAAAAGGGACAGACTTCTAAGGGTGAACAAAAATACCCAGAATGCAAAGGCAGTATACGTAGGCAATGGCAAGGATATACTTAGAGCTGACTTACGCTATTCAGTGGGTATATGTGAACAGTTAAGTATAACATATTAATCAGTTTGGAGATAAAATACATGTTTCTTTGCATAACCTAGATCACAAGTGTACAGTAATTTCGAAAGAAGTACATATGATGACAATCCTATGTTGTCTTTAACTTTTTGGCATTGTAAGAAACAATTTGCATTCAGCCATAACATTATTTTTAGGATATGTACTTTGCTTTAAGTGGGGCATATGCTGTAATTAGCATGTGATGATTCCTAAAAGTATGAGTAATTGAAAATTGAATTTCTACTTGTCTTTTGGTTGCCAAGGATATTCTTAAATTGAAGACCTAATTAATTAAGTCTTTTACCTTGAAGTTATGAGGCCAGAGGTAGAAAGAAACTATTTCACTCAAATATTTAAACAGAAAACACTCTCCTGAATTAACACAACTGAAATGTATATTGAATATGATTATTTTTTAAAAAACAATACTGCTATAGGGTACATTCTTCACTATTGGTTAAGTAGGCGGTGCTGAAGGCCATTTATGTCCAACTATTTCATGTCACCATGTTATTCAGAGAAAGGGAAAGTTTTCTATAGAGACTTTATTTCATGCTTCATTACAGAGTTCGACATAAATCTCCACTCAGTCCTAAGGGCTCCACTTCTATATTGTATCTAACCTGTTTGGTTGCTCAGATGGATGAAAATTACTCTATTTCACTTCACAGTCCTGTAGCCTGAATTGCTCACTTGGCACTCCTTTCAGAAAGGATGGTACAGAATTGGAACTCTACTATGTATTGGTCAGCATGAAATATTTGAATTTGTGTGATCCATTATTTACCAAATATATACAATTTTAAGAGAATTTGTTACAGTGGTTGCTTTAAATATTATACCCAGATAAGAGGGGTCCTCCAAGTGTAGAACACTCCAAAACAAATTACATACCTCGAAGGTTATATGTTTAATATATTTTGTAAATTTTTAAATTTTTAATTCTTACAAAGGTACAAGTGCACAAATGTGATAAATATTCCACAATAAATATACTACAATAAATATACAGCTAATAAACATTCATAAATAATCATAAATATTCATCAAGCAAGGGAATGCCTTGTGCTTGTGGTTGGGTACTGCTTGGTTCCTTTCTGTGGTGTTTCCCCACTGGCTGAACCCAGTGCCTGGTTGCTGTGAATGACACTGGTTCTGTTGGTCCCCTTCCTTCACTTTGGTTCTGCAGGGATTCATTCCTGTGCTTCAGTTTACTTCTTTTGAGCTAAGCTGCAACAGTTTTCCTTCTGCTTCCCTCCCTTCAGTTCGGTTCTGTTGGGCTTTTTCTGGGTTGAGTTCAGCTTTAGAGGACTGTCAGGAGTAGGTTCTGTCCAAATTTGGTGAAGTTTAGTTGAAATATGACCCCTCCAGCTAGCTCGCAGAGTGATTTTTCCATAGGAAACAATGGCTAAATTTTACTATTTTTTTTCCTGAAAATTCGCAAAAAATTCAGGCTACCTGATTTTTGATTCAGAATACCCAAATTTTACCATATCAGCCACAATTCAGTATTTTAATCTGAATTCTGGACCAAACTGCACACCCATACACAGGGGTTCTGAAAAAGCAGAATAGATTAAGAGCTCTGGAATCACAGGAGAAGTTTAGACTTGAGGAAAAGAAGTTGGAGTATGACAGAGAACAACAGATAAAGAAATTGCAGTATGAGAAGAAGCAACAAATAAAAACAGAAGCAGAGAAACTCAGACTTGAAGAAATAAGACAGAGCTGAGACAGAGAAATTAAATTTTGAGAGGGAAAGGCTGAAATGTGAGGACTTTGGATGAGAAAAACTGCTTGAAGGAGAGAATAATAAGAGGGGGTCTAAATCCTTCAAGGATGACACCTAAAGATTTTACTTCATCAGTGCAATCCTAGGGAGAGTTACTCCTGTCTAAGTCTATTGAAATCAATGGGCCTAGACTGGAGTAACTCTCTTTATGATTGTGTTGCATGTGTAGTAGGGGAAGATCTCCAGGTTTTCTTGGCTACTTTTGAGAAAGCTGCACAAAATGTGGAACATTCCTACCACACAGTTCATGAAATATATACCTAGCAAAGGTACATGAAAGTTTCTCCTTAGACACAAATTAAAAAATATAAAGATTTCAAACAGGCAATATATAGGGTTGCCAGTTCCAAATTGGGAAATTCCTGGAGATCTTGGAGGTGAAACCTGGAGAAACCCAGAGAAAGTGGGGTTTGGGGAGGGAAAGGACCTTGGCATGGCATAATTCCATAGAGTCCATCCCCCAAAGTAGCCATTTTCTCCAGGTAAACTGATGTCTGTGGCCTGGAGACCAGTTGTAATTCCGGGAGATCTCCAGCCATTACCTGGAGGCTGGCAATCCTAGGCAATATATGACAGGCTCAAGTTAGAGCCTGATCATTTCAGAAAGAGATTCAGAACTTTACAGCTGGGAAATCATAGATAACCTTTGGGGCAACTCTGGAAAATCTTTTTAACAAATTACCTCTTGAAAAGCTGATATAGCAGAGAAAGTGAGGGATCTGATGATGCTTGGTCAATTCTTGGGCAGTGGGAAGGTGCAGAAGGTGTCCCAGACTTCCTCCCTCACCCCGCCAAAGGCTGACAAGCTGCGCCACAATGGGTTTATATACTGGGTGCATGGGCAGCTGGAGGGTGTGCCAGTACAGGGCCCAGAGTAGTTGCCCAGTGATTAAGCCCACCCCATTGGATGTTGGACTTGAGCCTCAGAAGGAAGGTTAAGAATTAAGTCTTTTTTCTTATAAACTCAGTCAAGTTTTTGCAGTTGCCCCCACCCAAAAAAGCCGAATAAAATGGAAAAAAATATTGACCTATTGTAATGCAGTATTGAAGCAGGGAAGGAGAAACAATTAGCAGTCTCTGCTGGGACCGAGACATCCAGGGGAGCGCAGCCTATGTTATCATGATCTATTCATGTTACATTAGAAATGAAACACACAATATTCCTCTCTTGACATCATAGGATGGTGATGTGTAAGTATGGGAGCCCACATTACAATAGGGATGGCGCTAGATACCTGATAGCTCACCTGAGCAGAAGACTGACAGGAAGCAGAACTATTAGTTTGTGCAAAAAGAGTGTCTGGCTACTTGCGGGCTCTCACCAAGTTGAAAAGCTTTATTTGGGGGCCAAACATTCATGCTACTAATTGAAATGGCTGCAAACAATGAAAAACACCAGCACTTTATTGCAGAGATGGTCCTGGTGTGTTCAAGTGTATAAGCTTAATATCCAGCATATAAAAGGCAAAGACAGTGCCACTGCTGATGCTTTGTCCCAATGTGAGCGGCTGACCAGTGACCAGATGCAAATACTCACGTCAGAGCAACCAGTGATGATGACTAATGACCCCAAGTGGATATTTATTCCCATTTTTTATAATCTGCCTCTCTCACTTAAGACTCAAGGTAGATTATATAAAATAAGTCAATATGGCCAGTGTCTGGGACTTTCAATAAACAATACAATAGGGTAAGAAAAGCAGGAATGTGAAAACAAGCAGAAATCTGATATAGAGGTGAAAAACAATGCTGAAACAAAACAAGCAGAAATCCAATACAGTGCTAAAAACAATGCTGAAACGCAACATAAAACAGATTGCTATGACATACTCACAGAACTATCCAGCAGAAGCATAATTATAACCACAGACAGTACACAGTAGCATAGTCTACAAACCCTGTCCCTGTACCAATGCATCTCTCTGAACCATTTACAGCACAACCCTATTACCTGTGTATGAAAGTTGCCCTGAATAATTAGGTTTTGCATAGTTTGCAGAAACCTAGGAGAGTGAGAGCTCTCCTAACCTCATCAGGCACTCCATTCCATAAAGTGGGGGCTACGACAGAGAATGCTGACATACAGGCAGTTACTCATTTTGCCCATTTGAAGGGTGGTACCTGCAGAAGGCCGTGTTCAGATGAGTGAAGCTGCCATAGTGGAGCATAGGGAGAGAGGCAGTCCTGCAGATATTGTGGGCCAAGACCATGAAGGGCTTTGTACGTGATATCCAGTACATTGAACTGAGCCCAGTAACTGATAGGAAGACAATGGACTGCAGAATGGGAGTAATATGCATGCTCCACCTAGCTCTTGATAATAATTGAACTGCGGCATTCTGCACCAATTGGAGTCTCCAAATTGACTTAGAGGGCAGGCCTATGTAGAGTGCATCATAATAATCAAGTCTTGCTGTTACCATGCATTTTAGTAAATAAAAATGTCCCCCCTTTTAAAGACTGCAGACTGCTTTTGAAAGATTTCACCCAGGGTGCATGGCTGCTTGTCCATTGACAGACCAGATACTCCTGACTGGGCTACAGTTAGCTGGCCAGGAGAGGAGGGGTTGTGAAGCAGTGCACATGCACAAACACAGCCTCTATCTGTGGCTAAGGCAAGAGAAAAGGCACTACCCCATACGTCAGGAAAGGAGGGGTCAAGTGGTGCAAATCCTGTTTCTCGCACACACATCTTTCCCTGTCTCCTTTCAGGTGCTCTCATACAGAGAGGAACATGGGGAAATCAGGTTATGATAGGTAGAAACTACAAATTACTGTTTATTTCACTGTGGATATTTATAAGGATTCAAGCTGATCTTTACTCATGCTACAGAGCAAAATGACTATGCTTTTCAATCAGAAAACATGAAAGAAAGTTTCCAGTTATTGCTGGAAAGTATAGAAAGTATCCCCAAACATATTATTCTTATTCCTTAACTGCTATTGTTAAAACACACATATAATCAATCGGAGTTTTCCAATTTACTATCCAATGGATAGTAAATTTACTATCCAATTTACAATTTACTATCCAATGGATAGTAATGGATTTACTATCCAATGGATAGTAAATTGGGTGGATAAGGGTATTAATTATGCCTTGGTAATAATTAAGGTATTAATTATGCCTTGGAACATGTCATTGCTATGTAAAGTATCTGTAGTTTGCCAATCCTGATGCTACACAACACAGTTATTTCAGCAGGACTCATGGAAGAGTCTCACAAAAGCTACTTTGAAAAAAGTACTTAATGGATTATACTGGTTTGAAGCAACATCTGTAACTGAAACAACCAATAATTTATGGCAGTATATGAAGCTGCTGAGTTGATAGTTATTATTGAAAGTGACTAACTCACTGCATACCTTTTCTCAACATAGTGTTGAGCGCTCTACACTTACTCAAGTTGTTCCCTTTAGAGAAGAAAGCAGCAATAGTAATAACAACAACCACAAAAACAACACTGCGCTTATATACTGCTCTTCTAGATAGATTAGTGCCCCACTCAGAGTGGTGAACAAAGTCAGTGTTATTATTATCTCCACAATACAGCTGGGGAACTGGGGCTGAGATGAATGGCCACCTGCTGAGCTCATGGCAAAAATGGGATTTGAACCAGCAGAGTACAGATTTGCAGCCCAGCTACTTAACCACTGTGCTACAGCAGCTGAGTCTTATGTTAGTTCTGTAGTATTTGCTTTGATTACAAACATGTATCCTAACAATTAACGTCCATCAAGGATACATCATCGCTATTAAGAAACATTACCATGTTTTTGACATAAACTTGGTTTACCAGTACACACCCCTTCAACCATGCCACTTTAGGCCTATGCCGTAAGATAGTTCTATGCACAGTAACTAGACTCTAAAGGTACAACAATAAGGACACTATTCAACTTAATTTTCCAATTCCACACCATACATGAGGTGATCCTTATGAAAGTGATAGGTCCCAGTTTTCCCTACTTTCTGATAAACCTGGAGGCCACAACCCAGATTTCCCCATTCCAATTTGATCTTTTGTTTAGCGTAATTTCCCCTCCAACCCGAGTTTTCAACATACCACAATCTTGATTCAACTGCCATGGAAGCCAGCTGGTTGATCACAGATTTCCTGTATTCTAGTTGAAATAAAAAATAACTTGTTTGCTGGGTGACTTGAATTGGACCAAGGGGAACAGAGGGTCTCTCTCTCTCTCTCTAATTTAATATGCAATTGTATTTGCTTTTAAGAGGAAAGTGTTTGGAACTAAGCATAACAATGGGTATAGGAATACAGTTGAACCATGGAGTTAAGGAAACTGATCTGGAAGTCCACCCCTTAAGAGGTGTCAAGGAGCCTAAAGATCATAGATGGAAAAAAGGGCAAGTTACCCAAGTTAGACAGTTTCTGGGTACTAAAATTCAGAGGGACCTGTACCAGGTGTTAGAAAATTGTGTTGGTAAAGATATCCAAGCATACTGGGAACATGTGTCAATGGCAATGTCCAATCAGGAAGGCACACATAGGCATGAGTGCCTTGGCAACCTCTCCAAATAAGAACTCAAAGAAGAGAGAAAGAGGGTATAAAAGGCAGCCTCAAAGAGGTTGAGACAGAAATCTCCTTTGATAGGTTTATCCCAAACTGTCAAAAAATCTCATCAGTTTGGCCAAGCCTCATTTGTGGGTAAATATAACGCAAGCCTGCTGAAATTTTATCTGTTTTATGTATTCAAAAAAAGCTATAACTGCTTCAAGATGTACTGGTGTCCTGTCTCTTTCTTCCCCTCCTGCTTGCACCTTGAGTTCAAACAAACCCTAGTGTAGGTAAGAGGCCGGGGCCTTGGGGAGTTTCTTTCATGTACTATTAGTTGGCTGTATTTCCTGCAGCAGCCAGGGATGTATACTGCTTCAAAACAGTTTCCAGCTCCCATGTTTATTTTATTCAACAGATTTACCGTGTTATCTTGGAAAAAAGAAAAGTTAGTATCACAAATAGCAGCATTATTTGTCTACATCTGTACATGTCATCTTTCTTTCAGTTATTGTTTCTACTGCCTATCCTACTCCTGTATTTACACTCAGTTTTATATTGTCACAAAGTACACACAGAAAAATTCTGGTAGTGAAATTACAAGGTCAGAAAGCCAAGCAACCAAGAGAGCAGAATACAGATACAGAGCACATTTTATTACAGAGTACATTTCAAAACAAGAAATGAATCTAAGAGAGTTTGTTAGATGGGAACTCTGCACTGAGGTGGCATTCACTGTGGAAGTGCTCAGAGTCCCCAAGGTCCCGGCCTTGGTGGTCATAACACACAGTTGGGGGTTATGGGTTAACCCCCCAACACACACAACCCCAACCCTAACACACATAACAAACTGAAGTGGTCATATGACACACAGTTGAAAGCTGACCTAGATATAATACAACTGTAGCTGAGCTTTGATCTTCAGGATAACTAAGACTAATGGCTGGAATTGAAAGTGCACCTGGCAGAAAGTACTGCTATGCTGACTAGATAAGAGCAGAAACTCAGAGTATCAGGATTTGTGCTAGGTTTGGACAACCCACAAGCTACATATTACTTGCCAATCAAATTACACCACCTTACCTTTGTACTTCACCATGAGGCATGACCAGTAATTCACAGTAACTCACTAAACTAGATGCCCATCTTAGTTTATAAAGCTGCTAGGCCAAGCCTCCCTAATACCCTCAAGCAAGAAAGACCTATACATCTTTATTTATAAGGATATGTTCACACTTTATCAGGTATGGCTCATCTATGCAAATTCCCTGAAAAAGCAGGATTCCCTAGATGTAAACAAGATCTGCTTTAACAATCATATTACTGGGTATTTAATAGCTCGGTTTGACATACCAGCAGATCCTTTAAACGTTTTCTTTGGGCCATTACCCACAATGGTGAGGAAGCAACATTATGAGCTAGTTCGGAATATATTAACCTCAACTAAAATTTTAATAACAAAATGTTGGAGCAGTATAGAGCAGGGGTGGGTGGGTGAAGGGGCGGCATGGGGGGGAGGCTTGTCTGTCCAAAGATGTAACACAGGGATGTTACCATGCATGCTCAAAGTTTTTTTAAAAAGGTGATGTGCACTAATGCCTGGAAAGCCCGAAACTGAACAGAGGCTTCCAGGCAGTTGTCTGAAAGGAATTGTGAGAGGCCAAATCGAAACTGCTGGGAAGTGTGAAAGGATAGGTGCCAAGCCGAAGCCACTACGACTGCTAAAAAATGGCGCTTTAAACCGTGAGCGCAAAAAATACCTTATACACATGAATTATAACGAATCAGACCCTTGGTCCATCAAGGTCAGAACTGTCTATTCAGATTGGCAGCAGGTTTGCAAGATCTCAAGTAGCTGACACCAAAAAATAAACTGAAGGCCAACAGGTAGAAACCTTTATTAAATTAACATCAACCAAGAACATCAACTAATAATTGTGGCAAGGGCCGACTAGCGGTACAGATCAAACCACGGGGTTACCCCTGGACCTCCACCTTGACCTGTCTGGGCAAGCCCCAAAGCCCCGGGTGCAAGCCATCCACATGGATGGCTGGGACCCGGCCAGCCAGGCAATTTGGTTCCCTGCTTTCAAGCTCCTGAGCCTCAGCCATATAGCAGTGAGGGAAGGACTTGCACATGGGATTCCTGCAGGCAGTCTGCCCACACAGCTGGCAGCCATCAGAAGCAGTACCAGCTGCTTCTAGCAGACCCCTCTTCCCCACCAATGGGGAAGTGCCAAGGGTGCTCAACGGCCCGCTCCCTCTCCCCAAACTCTATCCTGCTCATGATAAAACTAACAGGCACCATCCTATGCCAATTATCTCAACCCTGGTAAGTGGTGCAAGGTAGGTGAAACAAATCTCCACAGCACCAATTTGGGAAAAGGGAAAAAAAATCCTACCTGGCTCTGGGTACGTACAGCAACCAGCTAATCCTGCACCGATACAGCGTGAGGAGGGTGGGCCGAGCACTGAAAGCAACTGTGGCCGGGGCAGGTGGAGCGGCCTGAACAGACTGCTGGCTCTATCCCCCGGCCAAGACCCGGATGGCTGGGAAATGGTGTTGCCTCCCCTTCATTCCAGGGAGGCAAAGTGCAGCCCCCAGCTCAAGTGCTAGTGCCACCAGCCGGGAGGGCCGTTTAACCACAGAAAGATTATGTCAGAACTGGGCTAGGGCAGGGGCAGAAACAGACCTAGAATGCTGTTGTTGAGCTCAGGGTCCTTTAAACAGATGCTAGACACTTGTATGGGCCTGGAAAGGAGACTCCACCCAAAGTGAAGCAGGCATAAGATTCTACTCTATCAATAAACAAGGGCAGAAGGCCAGTCTTCTTGTACTGATGTTGGGCCTGTCCAATCCGAAGATATAATGCTTTGCAGGTAAAGGATCTGATGCTGCGTATCTCATGCCCGAAGACAGCTGTTAGGCACATAATGTCCTCCGAACACGACAGTCTAGCCTCAAGGTTTTCGATATACTGACCAATTCATGGGCTCAAATCTCTGACAGCTTTGTTTTTTCTAAACAGAATATACTAACTGTACCATCCTAAAGCAGTGGGTTTAGAAGCTGCAATTCTTCTTAGAATAGCGCTGAAAATGTACTAAATTCCTTAAGTTGCCTGTTAATAAAATGAAATGCTAAAAGAAAAAGGTTTATACAACCGTTTCTAAACAATGAGGGTATTAATGAAGGAGGTCAGAACAGACACATTTGCCTGAAACAAAAGCATAGGAAGAAATAGAGTTGGCGACGGTCCAGCTTGTCAGCAGCTGTGAATGATCCTTGCTTAGCTAAATAAAAATCAGACCACTGTGTCCCGTATGTTACCCACTGTGGGTTCATCCAAGGAGAACAGTTTAATACTATATGAAAATAAACAGTGCAGTCCTAAACAGTTACACCTAAATCCCATGGATTTAGAAGAACATAACTCTGTTTTAGAATTCCATTCTAATTAACCTAGAGATTACCTGTTCAGTACCCTCAGAGTTTCATGACATTAATCACTTCAGGACTAGTGCCCTGTGATACCAAAACTGATTAATACAATAGCTGTTTGGTGAAAAAGAATATAAAATAATTCTGAAAATATTTAAAGTGAAAGATGCTATTATACATGTATCTCATGGCCATTAGTCTAATATGTGAAACATACACAAGCAGCAAGGTTTGATAGTAAGAGTGAACATTAGCATCTGTCAGAAAAGTACTCTTAGAAATAATTCAAATTTAGAAAAGGTGTATTGGATTTTAAATTAATTAACATTACAGTTTTGACCATATGCAATAATAACAGGACAAGTACATTAGGAGGCAACATTGATAGAATCTGTTTATATAAGAGTTCCAGATTTTGCCATCAACCAGAGGAAAATTTCTTTAGGAAAATAATTTCGACTTCTTTCCTTCTTTGAACTGATACCAAACTCCAATATTGTATTACAAATAGCTACCAAAATTCCCCTAAGTTTCAAAAGCTCCTTGCCAAGAATGCGGCTGATTGCTATTGATAGAAAACCAATTTTTAAAAGCCTGGCTGAATTTACAGAAGCATTCAGAGAGTTCTCTAGATTATGGCACTCGCCTGTTTATTTTATTCTTTAATGTTGGTTGCCGAAGTACTAAAATGGTGAGTTGTATTACACTCTCATGATAATCACATGGGCACCCTGACCTTATTTTTTTCTGTAAACTACTACCATGCAAGCAGAAGCTTGCACTGTATCAGCCACTGTGACATCCTGTATGAACAAATAAGGCAGAGCTGGACAGCTCCATACTTCTCATCGCTTAAAAACAGAAGGAATTACCCTCCTACTACAGCTAGCTGGCACAAATGTTGCTGCTGTCACCAGGAGTCAATGGCCTGCTTTGCCAGATGGGACACAACAGCGGTACACTATCCCCCTCTCCTCCAGAAAAGTCCCTTGTCTTGTGCTGCATTGTATTTGCAGAGCCAGTAGCTACTGCAACACACAGTAATGCCTAGGTCCAAAGTCTAAGCAATACAGCATGGGAGGGGAAATAGAAACTAAACTCCTGTTTCACTCCCCTGGCCCCCTTGCCACAATAAAACGGTTGTTGGGCTTGTGGTATAAGCTCCAGAAGGAGCATGATTGAGAGGATGAACAGATGTAGTCCTTATAAAATCGTCGTTTACTGAGAATATACAGAAGCCAGTGAGATATATTCCAAGAAATGTAACAATCTAATCTCATTCCTTAAACTAAATTTTAACGTATTCTTACAAATCCCCTTTTTAGGAGTATGCTTAGATGTTGAAATGAAGAACAGAAAGACCAGAAGGCATGTGCAAGGGGTGGGAGCAGCTTAACCTTTGCTTTTCCTGCCATTTGCTTATTGGTAGGAAAGCAGCTTGTGACAACTGAAGAGAGAGTTCTGAGTGGACAAGTGGCCCACTGCCCTTCCTGCTCTCAACTTCTGCTTTCAAGACTGCTTTTCTTTTTTTTAAAAGAAAAAGAACAATGGAATTGCCCTCCAAGCATAGTTTTTTCATCTCTCTCAACCTATGAACACTTTTGGGACCAAGTCTCTATGAAACTTGCTTCCAAATTAATATTGGCTTTTATGTCTAGTTAAACAAACTTCTGAATGCATACAGAATAAAAAGGACTGCTGATTAATGTATTCTCCTTAGAAATTAATTGAACCAGGGTACATCTTTATTACCTGTACCTTACACATTGTTCCTTAGGACAAAACAGAGATCCAGTGCACATCATATTCTCCCAGTGAAAAGGATGGGACTTAAGCCAAGAGAGTGTCTGTTTTTAAGAACATCTCTGACAACCAACCATATTTGTTTCTACATTGAAAGGAATGAATAATTAGACAGTTTTGCCATACCATCCCCTACCTACTCAGAGGCAGACCTCAAATAACCACATCCATACTTCAAACCACCCATTTATATAAGCTGCCTTAAGAAATTAGCTGCAATTGCCAAAGGCGAACATCATACTGTACAGTGCCCATAGGTGGCTCTGGAGACATAAGTAATAGAAATGGACAGCTGCTGAGACTTTTCACAATTCATCAACACAGCCCAAAATCAATTTCCCTTGCTTGCTCTCTTGAATCAAACATCGCTCCAGCATCAGATGCATCTCAGACCACAGTACCAGTGGTAAATATACAATTCATTCTTTAAAAACATGCACTTTTGCTAGCTGTGTGTGGGCAATAAAATTTCTAAAATGACAGGTAAAAAGACACAGGGGAAAATCGGTGCCAAAAGTCATCATTGATATGTACTTCAGTTATGCAACACGAGAAATGGAGAAACACACATCAATAATTACGGTACCTTAAGAAGTCTGACAGATGGGAGAAAGGCAGCATGGCAAAGCTTCCGAATGGTCCAGTTTAGTGGCCGAGGAGCATCACTTTGACTCATGACCTCAAAAATTCCACTGGGATAATGAAGCACACACTTCCCAAATGCCTACAAAATAAGTGCTCTTCCACGTTGTTGACATCCCACATCCATTAGGTGTCCACATCTGCAATTCCGTAGGACCGATGGCTCCTATAACTTGGCTGAAAGGCTGGCAAAGTACATTTGCCTTTGCTACAGAGCCTCCTTAAGAAAACACCCTCCTGGCTTGGAGCAGTAGTGCTCATGCATACCAAATGTGGTTGAACGGGAGCAATCAAACTGCTTGCTTCTGCTCAGGGGAGGGCTGCACTGTGTTATAAGCAAAGGGACAGCCTGTATTTTTTTTGTAAAGCCTGCAGTAAGAGCCGTGTGCTCATTCTCATTCCCTCTCTCCCTTCAGAGTACAAGCCATTAGTTTTGCTCTTTTATCACAGAGAGATGGCAACAGGACGTATAAATCAAGCAAAGGAAAAGGGTAGTCCCCAATTTCCCTGGCAGAGCTCTGCAAGAAAAGAGATAAAGCTTTCAAAGAGGAGGGAGGGGCTAACATTCACTGTGCGAAAGATGGGTTTGAAACAGTCAAAAATATAACAGTGCTCACCCTTTGGCTTTTTCTGTCTGAAGATTTTAAATTATAACTGATTTAATACTATACAACAATACAAGCATTTTATTATTAGAAAATTAGTAAGGCTGTCTCCTGGCACAATGCCATTTTTATGAAAAAAAATAAAACTGAATACAAATTCAGATGAAAATTTTCTAAGGAAACCATGTGAAACTTTACACATCAAAGGGTTGCTTAAGGCAATTCTTTAAACAGCATCTCCAGGTGATTTTTTTTTTCAAACCCTGGATTTTATCTTAAGCACGTAGGTTGCGGGTTGTACTAGCTCCACTCCTTCATGAGTAGAAATGTATCTCACGCTCCTGCAATTAATTTGGGGTAGCCCTGCTGCAGAGGAACAGCAGAATTTCCCCTTGTATGCTCTCTCAGTCTCTGTGTGTATTCTTGGCTACTGGAATACAGGGATGTTCACTTCATCGAAGGAGGAGGAAGTGCTTAGCCTTCGGAGAACTTGTTATAAAAGAAAAAGAAAAGGCAAAGCAGTATCAAAATGCTGCAGCATTACTATAAGCAAAACCTTGTTCACGTTTCCTTGTTCATGTTTACCATTTTTTAAATGTACTGAGTGAGCATTCCCACATAAGTGGTACAGAAGAGGAACACTGATTTTTAAATTCATATATTAAATTTCAATCAAATCACTGGCAAATGATTCAGAAAAGAGACTGATTGCCCTAATACACAGAGATGAGTGAGAGCTTTCAAAATGGTTTCTGTCACACTGTAAGTTTGTAGGGGGAGGGAGCAGATAGGGCAGAAGCAAATCCCTTCCCTTAGGTCTGGTGTGCCGGAGAAAGCAAGAGGTGGTAAATCACATGAAATAATGCACATGAAATAAATGTATATCCCAGAAATGTCTAGAGGTGCCGGTTGGAAGTAACACGCAAGTTCACCACATAGTGCTTTTAGCCTGGGCAGTATCGCTCCCTCCGTAAACTTTCCCAAGCCAGGTTAGAAGCATGTGCAAATTTTTCTCTTATGGACACCATAAGCCAAATTAAAACCTCTGCTTGAATTGCAAAGAGGATAAGGAACATCCTTGGCCCCACACTTTGGAATTTTTAAAAAAAACTACATTTATTTTCTGCTTAGGTTACCAGAATTAAACAACTATACTTTCAGTTAGAAGTACAATTTTTCCTCTGGTGACGGTGGCAACTCTGTGGCAACAACACTTAGGTCTCCTGTGTATTACTCATAAATTACCTGATGTTTCCTAGCCCCAGTAAACTGCTATTTGGAATTACAGGTGTAGTTATCTGCAAAGAAAGTAATAAGGTGACATGAAACAAAAACAACACACATACTCCCAAATACAACAGTTAGGGGGAAATTATGAGATTTCATTTTATAAATATGAAATATAGTGGATGTTAGGATGTTACAGACATACTACTTTTATTTTATTAAAGCAATCTGTTATATTTGTTTTGGTAGACACTTTCGCCCCTTTTTGTATCCTGATAAGGAATGTCTGATGATTTTAGAGACTTTTCTTATTCCTAGCACAGTCAGAACAAACTGACTAACTGCAGGAATCTACAGGGGGGAAAACAGGTAGGACAAGCTTAAAACTAGGATTGTGGACTGCTGCTGAATCTTCCTATAGCTTTTTAGCCATATACACCAACATTAGGTCATTCAAGACTGTGGTTTTTCCCTAGTAAAGTTTTGAGACTCCACTTTAGTATTCAGTCATCTGAAGCTGTAACAGATTTCTTAATCAAAACAAAATGTTAATGCTGGGCTCCTTTAAATACCATAACATAGGCTGTGCTTTCTTATATTCAAGGACGGCTTGTGTGTTATGGTCAGAGGCTGATTAAATTTGTCCACTCTTGTTCTGTAGGGTTTTGACATTCCATTTACACATATAAATATGAATTCTCTCCCCCCCACCAAAAAAAATCTTACCATTTAAGATTTGAGAGATGACTTAAACATTTGAAGGCCTGACATGGTAGAACTTCAAAAAGCATATTAGAGAACATTTGTTTGAAAGTATTTCTCATATTATTATATCCTTAATAGTGAAAAGCTTTCTATGTAAGAAGGAAAGATAGGAAAGAAATAAGTTTGGAGTTTTTACCACAGGCAACTGTCTTGGGCACAATATTTTGCACTTGCATACCTAGCATGTTGAAAGCACTTCCTTGTCATAATTATGTAATTTTTTCAGTTTCATCACATTATGTATATTTTTTAAACAAAGGGGTATGTAGCTGGATTTGATATCGGGAAGTTTGATCCTAATAACAGTTGTTTTAGAAATATGCATTAACTTCAAGGGAAAGGGGACAAGTAATAGATAATAATAGTGGCAAAATCTGAAGACCACAAGTTTACATCATGAAAGATGATTGTATGGATTAGTCTATAACTCTCCATGAGGTTAAATGTTCTGTAGCACTCACTGTCTTCAAACATCCAAACGAGAGTGCTCTTTCCACACACACACAAGTACTGTAAGTACTGTGGCCACACTGCCAGTTGCTGCAGTGATCAGTGACTATCAACAACTTGCACATAACAGGACTGTGAACTTGGATCTGAAAGGCAGCTTTTACCCAGGAACTACATGCAAAGAATACAAGTGTGTAATTGATTATAAAGGGCACTGGAAGAATTAAAATGCAAACTCTATTTTGTACATGTTCAATTTAATCTGGTGAGCTTAATTCTTTAAAACATCTTTAACGTTGTCTTTACAGTATAGTTTGTAAATATCACATACTGAATAATTTGTTACATCATTTAGTTTCAGATAGGTAGCCATGTTGGTCTGCAATAGAACAACAGGGTCTGAGTCCAGTAGCACCTTAGAGACAAACAAGATTTCCAGAGAATAAGTTTTCTCAAGAGTCAAACCTTCCTTTCATCAGATACAAAGAGTGAAGATCCCTGAGTCTTTATATCCCAGTCAGAAATTAGTATCTGTAGTGAGATAAGAATCCTATGTCTCTATTCAGGCCTGGAAGTTCCATTGTTCTGAACTTTGAATGAACTCAAGTTCAGCAATCTCACGTTGTAATTTGCCCTTGAAGCTTCTTCGTTTGAGGATAGCCACTTTTACATTCTTTAGATTCTTTACATTCTTTTACATTCTTTTACATTCTTTTACATTATTTAGATTTTTTAGATCTACCATATACCCAGAGCTATCTGTTAAAATTAGAGGTGGGCACGGACCACAAAATGGACCTCAATTTGACAAGGACCAGCCTGGTTTGTGGTTCACGAACACGCAGTTCATGGGACTTATGTTTTTCACGAACTTTGGTCCATTTGGGCCAGTCCATTGGTCTGTGGTCCATGAGTCCAGACATCTTGGCGCTGATCTATCAATTCCCTAGGCAATGGAGGAGACATCCGCAGTCCTTCTGCAGACCTTAAAAGGTAGGTAGCTCTGATAGGTAGCTCTGGCTGCCAACCAGAGAGCTCCCATTGTGCTCTATGCAAGCAAGGAGCAAGAATTAATTCCCTAGGCAACAGAGGGGATGGGCGTTCTGCAGCCATGGAAACACCAATCTTAGCCCTCAAAATCTTGATAGGCAGCCAACCAGAGAGCTCCCATTCTTCTCTAGAATTAATTCCCTAGGCAACATCTGGGAAGGTGTCTGTGTGGTGAGTGAAGGGGCTCTTCCCCCAGCCTTTTCTGTTTGATTTTGCTTCATTGTAACTTTTTGGTGCTGCAAGCCAATGGAAGTCAATTGGCATTTGTGAGTCCTAGTATCTACTGGAAGTTTCCTGGGGGCAGCCGCTTTGTGGGGGTCTATAACTCAGACCTCCAAAATGCAATCTTGACCAAACTTGGAGTGTGGCTGGAGGAGAGCCTGCTGAAGCCTTCCTGTGAGTTTGGCATCTCTGAGTGCAAAAGGGGTGGTCTTGGGTCCTCGGAAGTGATGGCCCATGGAATGATGAACCGGTCCGTGAACCTGGCAGGTCCGTGCAAAATTCATGGTCCGTGGTCCATGAAATTCAATGAACCATGGTCCAATGGTCCATGGAGTTTTCTCGGTCCATGCCCACTTCTAGTTAAAATTTATTACTTAGTAGTACATTATTTACTGTTACTATGTTATCCTCCATAAAGCGCGAGCAGCAAAATTAAAATGCCATATTAATATGGATTTCACTTTTTAGAACAGAAATGAAACAGAAGCTGTGGTAGAAAACAAATACAATTGGAAGGTACTTATTCTTACACAGTTTATTATCCTGTGGCTATGTATAGTACACACAATTTTGTTTCCAGTTATCTGTGCATGAGACCTACTTTAATAGTGTACATTGTGGATATAAATGGTAGAAAGTGAATTAATAGAATTCTAGAGTTGGAAGGGGCCTTAAAGACCATTTAGTCCAACCTCCTGCCCAATGCAGGAACAGCCTAAAGCATCCCCAACAAGTTTTTGTCCAGCTGCTCCTGGAAAAAATAAAATAAAACATAAAAGAACATGAAAGACACTGCAGACTTGGCCATCCGGAAAAATCAGCAGTGGCTGAACATAGCCTAACTCAAATAGGACACAGTATCCTATTCCAGGACACTAAAATACTGGACAACACTTCCAACTACTTTGTCAGATTGCACAAGGAAGCCATTGAAATTCATAAGCATAAGCACAATTTCAACAGGAAAGAAGAGACTTTAAGAATGAATAGAGCATGGTTTCCAGTCCTGAAAAACACCAGGCTAACAAAATACTCTATACCCTACAATAGCCCTGCAGAGAAGATTAGCATATCAAGCACTAATCCATATGCAAAAGAACCTCCTCAGGATACAGTGAAGCCTCTCTCCATTAGCATTCCACACCCTGGGAAACTCTTACAGGATAACTCAGCCTAACCCCACCTTCCTGAGTAGATATAAATTACCTGCCAGCATCTTTTCCACACTGTGACACTGAAAGATCTCTTTTGGTGCTACACCTCTGAAGATGCCAGTCACAGCTGCTGGCAAAACGTCAGGAACTACAATGCCAAGACCACGGCTATACAGCACGGAAAATCCACAACAACCATAGAATTATTTTAACTATAACTTTTTCTGGGAGGAATGTGAAAGTGTTATATTTAATTCCTTTTCACTGAAAGGAAGATTTCACTGAAATCTAGACAGTAATACTGCTGCAACAAATGCTATTTCATGTGCTGAAGCATTCAGTGTATTGTCCATGGCCTTGAGTATATTGCCCATGGTGGGAGCACCAGGTTAGATTCCTTAAGAAACATAGTGCTTCCCCCCCTCCCCATGCGATGTCACTTCTGGAAGTGATGTCATCACAGCGAGGCATAGAGGCGCGTACAAGGATTACCAAGGTAAGTACTGTATCCCCCTGCTCCCCCAGTCTCCTGCCAGTTACCAGGGAAACCTTGCAATCCTACTGGTGAAACTCTTAAACTTGCTGAAGACAGACATATAACAACAACAACAACAACAACATTCAATTTATATACCGCCCTTCAGGACAACTTAATGCCCACTCAGAGAGGTTTACAAAGTGTTATTATTACCCCACAACAATCACCCTGTGAGGTGGGTGGGGCTGAGAGAGCTCCAGGGAACTGTGACTAGCCCAAGGTCACCCAGCTGGCTTCGTGGAGGAGTGGGGAATCAAACCCGGCTCTCCAGATTAGAGTCCCGCCACTCTTGACCACTACACCAAACTGAAACAAAAGGTAATAGAAATTGAATCAGAACTCTAAATGCAGCTTTCCAGCGACTTGCACACAGAGACAAACAGAACTATTATAATAAACAGTGCAAACAAATAGAAGCGAACAACAAAAAAGGAAGAACCAGAGATCTGTTCCACAAGATGCAAAAAATCAAAGAGAAATTCAAACTACAGCTAGGGATGCTGAAAAATCAACACTGAAATACATATGATTAGGATGGAAATACATACGATCAGTAAAAAATAAAGAAAAATGGAAACAATGCACTGTACAGAAGTGATGAAAGAATGACAGAGTCCTTCAAAGAGGAATTTTTTTTGGTGAAGAACCTGCAATTTTAGAAAGTGAAGTGAAAGCTGCACCTAAAGCAACTGGAAAAACACCTGGAGTGTTAGACATAAATAGAGCTATTTCAAGCTACAGAAACTGAGTCCATCAAAATCTTAACAAGTGTATACCAACAAATATGGAAAGCAAAACAAAACTCCATGGACTGCAAACACTCCATCTACATTCCAAATCCAAAAAAGAGACACCAAAGAGTGCGGCTCTGTTGTAATAATTTCCCATACAAGCAAAGTGATGCTCAAAATTTTACAACAAAAACTCTGTGGCTTTGCTACCAAACACAAAAAGGGAAATTTGATTCCTTTTTCTCCAGATAGAGCTCCTCAGCACTCAAGGTTCAACCGTAACTTTTTTTACTGTAGCTGGCAGGAAATTAGATTTGATGGGCCCTTAACGAGGTGCTTGCTTATTTCCCTAAACCAGTTTCCTTCTAACTGGACCACAAATCCTAACTAAAAGCCAGAATAAAAAGGCTATCTAACTTATGCTGTTATCTATTGCTACCGAATCTCTGTCTGATGGGAAAAATGATCTCTTATCCAGGGCTTTTTTTCTGGGAAAAGAGGTGGTGGAACTCAGTGGATTGCCCTCAGAGAAAATGGTCACATGGCTGGTGGCCCTGCTGCCGATCTCCAGACAGAGGGGAGTTTAGATTGCCCTCCGTGCCGTTGAGTGGTGTGGAGGGCAATCTAAACTCCCCTCTGTCTGGAGATCGGCAGCAGGGCCACCAGCCATGTGACCATTTCAAGAGGTTCCATAACTCCGTTCCCCTGCGTTCCCCCTGAAAAAAAGCCCTGCTCTTATCCCTTCTTAAGATGATGCTGGCTCACCCCCTCCCATCCCATGGAATTTCAGGAGCAAACACTTAGATTTGCATAAGTCTTAAATCACAAGGATTGGTTCAGAGCCAGACCCAAGAGGATAGGTGGGACTTTGGAGAATGATTGCCAAAGCAGCCATGATGGAACTAGAAAAGATCGTTAAGTGCAAGAAAGTGTTTCTGGAAACCAATAACAAAATAATTCTGACTATGGTATTCCCCATTACTATATATGGATGTGAAAGTGGGACATTGAATGGACAATGAAGAAAGCTGACTTGAAGAAAATTGATTCATTTGAAAAAGGTGTTGGAGGAGAGTTTTATGGATACTATGGATGGTCAAAAATACAACTAAGTTGGTTCTAAATCAGAGCAAGCCTGAATTCTCCCTGAATTCAGGGTATTGAGGCTATTGTACTGTGGTAGCATCATGAGAAGACAAGACTCACTGAAACAGCCAATAATGCTAGGAAAAGTGGAAGGCAGTAAAAAAAGAGGAAGAACTAACATAAGATAGATTGACTCGATAAAGGAAGCCATGGCCTTCAGTTTGTAAGACCTGAGCAAGGCTATCAATGACAGGGCATTTTGGAAGTCATTCATAGGGTTGCCATAAGTCTTAAGCACATGGCACATAATACATACGTGTGTTTGTTTAGCAACTTCAGTAAACTAGATGCTGTATAAAATGTAGAACTGATTAACCAAAAAGCTAAGTATAGTTCATTGCTTTTCAAACACTTGGAGATAGCACTGCACAGTTGAACCCATGTTCACTTTTGAGAGTTCTATAATGGGAATGCCATCAAACCAGTTTTTAAGATTTTCATAGAACTTCAAAGTATACTGGCTAGGTCCCCTGGGAGTGTGGCTAGCACTATAGTAATAACCTTTAAAAATGAAAACAGTAGTAAAGTTGGTTGTTGGGGGTTTTCCGGGCTGTATTGCCGTGGTCTTGGCATTGTAGTTCCTGACGTTTCGCCAGCAGCTGTGGCTGGCATCTTCAGAGGTGTAGCACCAAAAGACAGAGATCTCTCAGTGTCACAGTGTGGAAAAGATGTAGGTCATTTGTATCTACTCAGGAGGGGTGGGGTTGAGCTGAGTCATTCTGTAAGAGTTTCCCAGGGTGTGGAATGCTAATGGCGGGAGGCTTCACTGTAACCTGAGGAGGTTCTTTTGCATATGGATTGGTGCTTGATGTGCTAATCTTCTCTGCAGGGCTATTGTCGGGTGTGGAGTGTTTTGTTGGCCTGGTGTTTTTCAGAACTGGAGCCCATGCTCTGTTCATTCTTAAGGTTTCTTCTTTCCTGTTGAAGTTTTGCTTATGCTTGTGAATTTCAATGGCTTCCCTGTGCAGTCTGACAAAGTAGTTGGAAGTGTTGTCCAGCATTTTGGTGTCCTGGAATAAGATACTGTGCCCTGTTTGAGTTAGGCTATGTTCAGCCACTGCTGATTTTTCAGGCTGTCCAAGTCTGCAGTGTCTTTCATGTTCTTTTATTCTTGTCTGGATGCTACGCTTTGTGGTCCCGATGTAAACTTGTCCACAGCTGCAGGGTATACGGTATACTCCTGCAGAGGTGAGGGGGTCTCTGCTGTCTTTTGCTGATCGTAGCATCTGTTGTATTTTTCGGGTGGGTCTGAATACTGCTTGAAGGTTATGCTTTTCCATAAGCTTTCCCATCTGATCAGTAATTCCTTTGATATATGGCAAAAACACTTTTCCTGTAGGTGACTGTTTTTCCTTGGTTGTTTGATTCATCCTGGGTTTGATTGCTCTTCGGATTTCATTTCTGGAGTAGCCATTTGCCTGAAGTGCGTGGTTTAGATGATTAATTTCCTCATTGAGAAAGCGCGGCTCACATATCCGTCTTGCACGATCCACTAATGTTTTCATTATGCCTCTTTTCTGTCGGGGGTGGTGATTGGAGTTTTTGTGTAAGTACCGATCAGTGTGAGTTGGTTTCCTGTAGACCTTGTGACCTAACTGAAAGTTTGCTTTGCGGATGACCAAGGTATCCAGGAATGAGAGTTTTCCCTCACTTTCTTTCTCCATTGTGAATTGTATGTTCAGGTGGATGTTGTTGAGATGATTCAAAAACTCCCTCAATTCTTCCTCCCCATGGCTCCAAATGATGAATGTATCATCCACAAACCGGAACCATACACTGGGTTTGTGGGGTGCTGATTCTAGAGCTGTTTTTTCAAAATGTTCCATGTAGAAGTTTGCTATAACTGGGCTGAGTGGGCTCCCCATGGCCACCCCATCCATCTGTTCATAGAATTCGTTGTCCCATTGGAAGTAACTGGTTGTCAGACAATGATGGAATAAGGCTGTTACATCCTCTGGGAAAATCTGATTAATCAATGCAATAGTGTCTTTTACTGGAACCTTGGTAAACAGGGATACAACATCAAAACTGACAAGTATGTCTTGTGGATTGAGTTTCAGAGAACTGATTTTGTTGATGAAATCTGCTGAATCTTTGATGTAAGACGAGGTTTTCCCGATGTGGTCCTGCAGGAGATCTGCCAGATGTCTAGCTAATTCATATGTCGGTGAACCAATGGCACTCACAATGAGTAAAAGACACTATTGCATTGATTAATCAGATTTTCCACCAAATCACCCTTGCCTATGCCTTAGCTTGGCCATACCAGTAACTAAGGAATGCTGCTGTAATTAGGAAAACAGACGGACATGCTCTCAAACACACACGCACTGTAGTGATGCTTCTCCACTGCATCTGATCAATTTACTAGTTAGATCACAACTAATGCCATTGTTTTAATGAGAGGAAGGAGGAAGAATTCCATGATCCACAAATAACAATCTGTATTCATCTTGAGATTTACATTATAAGCATGGAATGGGAGAGGAGGAAGATAAAATGAGGTCTAAAAACAACAGAAGCTGAGGTATACATGTAAACACTAGATTATTAATCCTAATTCTAAACTATAAGCATATAAAACTTTCATATTGTCAGTTATAAGATAAAAGACCAAACTTATTTCTATAATCTGTCTTCATGAGTGGTTAACTATATAAAATTATTTCTAAAAGACTCAGCTAATTCCTATGTTGGAAATACATGCAAAACATACAAACTATTGTACACAATACCCAGAATTAAAACATCAGTGACATCATCATCATCATCATTATTTCAATTTATAAACCGCCCATCCTCAGGGGCTCTGGGCAGTGAACAACAGTTAAAATCAATAAAAACAAGAAAACAATAATTCTAAAATCAACATACAATAAGCAATAATAAAATAAATTAACCAAATACATTAAGGTGCAATGGTGGGGAGAACCCCTCACCCCAAAGGTGGGAGGCCAACATGGCACCGCCCCCTTCAACCACCAAACACCTGGTGGAACAGCTCTATCTTACAGGCCCGATGGAACAATAATATGTCCCCACTGGGCCCGGGTCTCCATTGACAGAGTGTTCCACCAGGCTGGGGCCAGGACTGAAAAGGCCCTGGCCCTGGTTGAAGCAAGGCGGGCTTCCTTAGGGCTGGGGACCACCAGTAAACATTTATCCGCTGATCAAAGCAGTCTCTGGGGAACATACAAGAAGAGGCAGTCCCGAAGATATGCTGGTCCCAACCTGCTCAGGGCTTTAAAGGTAAGAACCATGAATCCCAGGAGACAACCACTTAGGCCTTTGTTTCACAGGCTGGAGTTACTCTCCAGCCTTAGGGCCCCTTTGGCCCTATTTCTGGCTTTGCCCCAGCCACTTTGTACATGTTTACTCAAGATCCAATCCCTATCTGAGCCTCTCTGGTCGCTGGCTGTTTGAAGTCTTCTTCATACACGGATTACTCTACTCCTCTGATAGGTAATTATCACCTGAAATCTATTCCCCCTTTCACCATGGCTTTCCTAGGAACCTTGTGTGTTTGTGAGTTGTCTCTTGCTGTGTGTTTGAGTTTCCCCTTTAAGTAAAAATACTCTTGTTTTGGAAAACACCCGTCTCTCGTTAGTAGGGATGTGCGCTTCGGGTTTCAGAAACCCGAATCAACCCCGATTCGGGTTGATCTGTGATTCCCGAATCGGCCCCAGCACAGCTGGTCCGATTCAGGAAACCTGAAGCAAAGCAAGTGATTCGGGTTGCTTCGGATTGCTCTGTGAAGCCTTTTTTCCCTTGCCGCGGCAAGAGGAAAAAGGCTTCAAAGAGCTCTTCCCTCTCCTGTTTTTAGGAGAGGGAGGAGGAGAGGGTGGTGACTGGTGGTGAATCAGGGAAGGGACTGATTGGCTGAGATAAAGAGCCAGTCGCTGCAGCAGCAAGCAGCTCTTCCCTTCCTGATTGGGTGATTCTCTGGAAGGACATTATTATTTTATTTTTTAAAAAAATGCTGCTACAGTGACTGGCTGGTTTGAATTGGGGGCTTGTCTGACTTAAGCCCTAAATCCGAGAAAGAAAATTTCTAAAAAAATATTTTTGGTGTGTGATTCTCTGGTGTGATGTTAAATTTTGTATCAATGTGGGACTGTATGTTGTGTGATCTGAATGTGCTATTAATGCTGTTACCCATCCTTAGCCCGCTTGTGGAGAGAGTGGGCCAGAAATCCAAGAAATAAAATTTTCAAAAATTATTTTTGGTTTGTGATTCTCTGGTGTGATGTTAGATTTTGTTTCAATGTGGGGCTGTATGTTGCATGATCTGAGTGTGCTATTAATGCTGTTACCCATCCTTAGCCCGCTTGTGGAGAGGGTGGGCCAGAAATCCAAGAATTGTAATTAAAAAAAATATTTTTGCTGTGTTTTTGGTTGTGTTTCTGGTGGAGTTGATTTAATCTAGGACTTTACATTGTGATTTGACATTGATGTGATGTTTTTAATGCTGTTACCAAGAAATAAATTTTTTAAATTAATTTTGTGTGTGTGTGTGTGTGTGTGTGTGTGTGATTCTTTGTTGTGATGGTTGGTCCCATAGAGAACCATGAAGAGTGGCTGGCCAGCTTGCTCTGGGGGTGCCAGGGAATTTTGAGGTGTGTTTCTTTGCTTCTGTTGTGCTTTCCCAGTAATGAGCATGCATTCAGGAGTGTGTCTCTGCTGTGGCACCCCCGCTCTGTGCACAAGTGCCCCTGGGAAAGACATTTTAAAAGTTCTCGTCATAGAGAAACATGGGGAGTGGCTGGCCAGCCAGCTGGTGGGGGGGGGGATTGCTGGGGAATTTGGGGAAGTTTGTCTTTGGTTTTGTTGGGCTGTTGGGGGTTGACTGAAAGGGGGTTTCTGCCTGTGGCCATGGATGCCACATTCCATGTATTTCTACTGTGGGAGTCCAGATTTTCCCACAATAGAAACAAATAAGTGCGGTGACTGGGGTGGTCAACCTTCTTTGGGGAGGCATTCCATGGCTCCCAAATTCAATCTCCCTGAAACCTGGGAGGCCATGGGAGGAGGGTTGGGAGAGGGTCCCCTGAAGGTTTGGTGCATTTTGCTTCCAAAATGCCACCCCAGCCTCCTAGAACTGCCCATTTGGTTTGGGCTGAATTCAATGTAGTTTTAACGTTTCTGGGCATAGAACAAGACGCGGTCCAGCAAACCTTGAGGTTGCCCCTAGAAAAGGTGGTAGATCTCAGAGCACGGCTGGTTGAATGTTTGAGTGAGGGCAAGGTGACGCTTCTTGAGTTGCAGCAATTAGTTGGCCATTTAAATTTTGCCTGTAAGGCAGTTGGCCCGGAGAGGGCTTTCCTCAGATGGCTGTGCAATGCTATGGGGACCTTGCGGTTGCCCCATCATCCATTATGGATTAGTAAGGGTATGTGGGAGGACTTGGAGGTCTGGCAGGAGTTCTTAGATTCTTTCAATGGGGTGACTTTTTGGAGGGAGGACCTACTGTTAGATGCAGAGCTCCAAGTCACTTCTGACGCCTCTGGGTCTACAAGTTTTGGAGTATTTTTTCGAGGCCACTGGTGTGCCAATCAATGGCTGACAGATTGGATAGCACAGGGGTTGTCCAAAGACGTTTTTAGAATTTTTCCCCTTATTAGTGGCAGTTTGGCTTTGGGGACCAGAGTTGGACAACCAAGCAGTCTACTTTTGGTGTGACAACTTGGCGGTCATGCATGTGGTCAACACTTTGTCATCCAAATCTCCCAGGGTAATGAGGCTTGTGCGTGCCTTCACCCTGAAATGCCTGCAGTTAAATATTCAATTTTGGGCCAGACACATTCCGGAAATTAACAATGGTGTGGCAGACACTTTGTCTCGCCAACAGATGAAACTATTTTGGCAGCTTGCCCCTGGGGCCAACAGGCAACCATCATGAGCAACCAGCAAGAGCTTTGGCAGCTTGGATGGTGGAAGCAAACAGGACTATCCAACTATCCATTGCCCCCAGCACATGCAGGGCCTACAACCATGTGGTAGGGCAGCTTCATGAGTTTAGGAAGATGGTTGGGATTCAGCAGTTATTGTGTATTCCACCTGAACATGTGATGAACTTTTGTGTGGTTCAGCGTAGGAGGGGCCTTTTGGTCAGGTCTGTTAGGGGACAGCTGGCTGCTTTAGCCTTTGCAAGCAAGGCATGTGGCCTACCAGAAGCCACGGGGGATTTCAGAATTCATGAAGTGTTAGAGGGCCGGTCTCGGGAGGTTGGGGCACCTGGTGACCCCAGGCAGCCCATCTCTCCATCAATTTTAAAAGGGTTGGGGGCTGCCTGGGGAGAAGTGTGTTCCTTGGTATATGAAAGGAAGCTCTTTCATGCTGGTGTATTTCCAGTTCATTTGTTTGATTTTGCACACCTCTAGTGCTAACCATACTTTCTGAGAAATAAGAACAGAACTACACATTCTTGGTTCCCACCTTACATTTGCCAAAATGATAGGAATGCAAAGAAAGTGGGGGACACTTGCTGTGGAACATTAGCAGGCATATTTGATTAATACCTTCTTGATTGAATCCCACCCATAAATCTTCCCTAACCTGTATTCCCTTCTTGCAGCTAGCCTTATTTCTCAGAGACTGCTTGGAGGGGCATATGCAGGGGCAGACTTGGCAGGTGTAAAGAATTAAGCCTCCCCTTCTGCCAGCCAACCCTTGCATTTGTATCCCAAATGAGGACGAAACACAAGGATGAGAACTCAGTCTTCCCCTCATAACATGTAGTTATGCTTGAAAGCAACTTACAGTCAATGTGCGTTGCTCCATGCAAAGTGTTTCACATTAATGCCTTGCAACTCTTGTTTTGGTCTTAAACAAGCTTGACACTTTTTCATTATAACATCTGTTTAATGAGGATTCCTACTGAGATCCCATAATGCCTGGTACTTAATATTTCATATATATGAAAGTGCATACATTGTTATCTTTCAGGCAACTGGTTTTCTAGTACCAAAGACAGATACACGTGAGCAAAGTTCTGACTATGCTGAAAGGCTTTCCCACATTCTAGTTTCTGCTGTATCCACTTGTGCCTTTTGAAAAAGATGCTTAAAAAGTCCTGTCCACAGTAGTGAGGGATCTGATGTAGGGGACAGCAGCCAGAGCAATGACGGAAGGAAATTACTGGACACTGGAGACACTCCTTCCATACAATCAGAATTCTTTTTCTCCAAATCCAAGCCACTGTCCTGAAAACATGTGGTTCTAACCTTATTTCCAATAGTAATTTGATGTTTGGGGTGATAATTTTAAGAGCAATTTTAAAATCTAAAAGTATATTTTCTTGTTGGGATGCTAGCAAAAGCAACAAAGATGGTGATTGCTGAAGCACAATATTTAAACAATGTTTGGGGAGTGTGAGTGGAAACCAGCTCAGGATATCAATTATGTAGAATCCTAAAATGGCACGTTAACTTTGCTAATGGAATGATCAATGAAATTAACAAGACTACCAGAACTGAACCAAATTTTGCTATCTTTTTTAACAACTACTAAAAATAGTGAGACTCATAATAAATTTATAAACTAAGCTTCCTCCTGTTTGTATCCATGACAACACAGATTTATTTTTTGGGAGCTCCAGATAGTTATTTTACAGCTTACATAAATAAACTTTAAAAGAATACAAGATTAAGTAGTCTCCTAACAAAATTAATTATTTCCACACATTTTTATATCGAAATGCACACCAGAACTTAATGGCTTACACTATCTTGAAATGAGCATGAGTGACATGCAAACTAAATCTTCAAAACCCGTATGGGCTCTAATAGTGCAATCCCAAAATCACTTTCCTAGGGATAAGCCTCAGTGATTAGACCTGAGTACAGTTCTGAGAAGGATTGCAGTGCCATACTAAGAAGAGTTACACTCTTCTAAGCCCATTAACTTCAACAGACTTACAAGGATGTGATTGCTTAGGGTGTCAGATCTCCAGATCTCCTTAGACCAGTGATACTCATTGGCTCAGCAGGAGGCTTTTTGACATGGCACCAGTGGCTCTTTTGAGCACTGCTCCCCAATTTGGCACCTGATCTATGATCCAGATGGGACTATCTTCCTATGTTCCCAGTGGGGCTTGTGGTTGTCAAGTGGTTCCTACATTGAAACAGCTGCTGCTGGAGCGATTGGCAGATGGGTAACTGCAAGCTTACTAAAGCTGCAGGCCTCATGCCTGGAATGGAAGTAAAAGACCCATCATGTCCCAAACCACCCTACCTTCTCTGCAGCCTCTGCATTCTTATCCCAGCACCCTAGTGGATTCTGGCTATAGAGAAGAGAGATTGAAACTACCATAACAACTATGGCAGCCACCTGAGAGAAGAACGAACTGGCTACAGTAAATTGCTGGTATTTTTCCTTTTATGAAATGCCAGCTTGCTATCCTCCAGGCACTTTTGGCAATCTTACTTTCACTTGAGAGCAGGCTTCTTATGAGGAAGAGGGCAAGATAATGGCAAGAGGAATGAAGGGTACACAGGCCTCCCACTGCAGGAGCTTTCTCTGAGCTGGCCACCAGCACTGGCTTGGTGCCTCTCCCTTTGGAGTGCTCAGGGCCTGAACCAGACAAGCTCCTGAATTGGGAAGCTTGAGGTCCCTTTTCTTCTACCTCCTTGCCCATTCTTCACTTGCAGAGCCTGCTCAAGACTTAGCTGGCCAGTTAAATATATAACCTTTTAAATTAACAGTTATATCTTGTATTATAATATGAATATGTTTGGTTGGGTAGTGCACAAGGACATACCATAGTCATGTGACACTTTTTGACTGATGATGGTCATTGCAATAGGGCTCTCCGGGAGCCATGGAGTGACCACCACTGCCTTAGAAGACACCATGCTACAGTTTTAAATGCAAAGAATCACTGAGATAAATTAGAAATTACTATTTAATGAAATAAAGTATACCCCTTGTACCCATTATGTGGACCTGAATTTATTTGAGTGGTTTTTTCCCCATAGGTAAGATGCTCTGGATTGGCTTTGTTGGACAAGTTAGGGTGAAAATTACAGTATAGCTTTTTAAATAAGATTGCATGGCTTGTTATAAATAACTACAAAGTCAAGTGAGAACAAAGATATTTCCTAAGTCGCAAATCTAAATGTCAGTACAAAGGTTCCCTTTGAAATCTATTACAGAATAAAGTAGTGGGAGGAAATGGAAGAGAGAGGAGGATAATGACAAAGACAGCTGTTTAAAAACACAGATTTTGTGTCTTGGTATAGATCAGTGGCTTTCAAACTTTCTTTTGGGAAATACCGTCTACATCAAGAAGTCCTGAATGACTGCCACAGAACTCTCATGCAATGCAGAAGATCCTGGGATCTATCCCAAGGAATGCATTGACTTACACAAGACACTGGCTAGAGTATGACGTTGAAAACTTGCATAATGGAAGTTATAGTTAGTAGTGATAGACAAGCTCTATTTCAGTGTTGATTTGCTAACTGAGAAACTACAGATAAGCTTCTGAGGAATCCCATTGGCAATAGCACAAATCTTAGACTCTTTTTGTAAATTATTTGCTGCAAACCTCTATGCCCAAGAAAACCTCAGTTTGGCACACTTTTCAAGCTATAAACTACTCAAGACACCAAAATGTCACGTATTTGGCAAGGAGGGACATAGTCAGCACTGGCCATCTACCTAAGCAGCTGCCAGGAGTGATACAATTAAGGTATTGGCAGCTCAGCACTGAGAATTGGTATGCTCCAGCACTGGGACTTCATGACAGCATGGGAGAATATGATATGCCTGGATATAACCACTGTTGCTTCCAAGCCTATTGCTGCCACTCAAATGTGAAGTGAGGCCCTGAGCAACTGGTAATATTATTGGGGTTTGGCATTTTCCCAGCCAGCGCCAGCAAAAGAGGAGGTGACAGATATCACCCTCATCAGCATTTCCCATACCTGCAGTGCTGCCAATAACAATGCAAACCTAAGAAGAGTTACTCCAGTCTAAGTCCATTGAAATCAATTGGCTTAAACTGGAGTAACTCTGCTTAGGATTACACTGTAAGTGAACTTTTGTGATGGTTGTCATGTCTGTGTTCATTCATGCCATGATTGTCTGTATGTTGTAACCACAATGCTAATTATTAACCTGATGTATTCTCTCCTTAGTACAAGTGTTACTTTGTGAGACCCAGAGTGAGCCTCTCATGCTATCTTATAGAAATATGCTCTTCTGAGCTAGCAGTGACCTCGGAGCATCCAGATACCAGCTCTTGCTACTTCGCCCAGATGCTGGGAATGTATGATTGTATACTGAATGTCTAGCCATAACTAAAAAGGGTTCTCACAGGACCTGTGTATACTGCGCGCCAAAACCTTAACAGTTGAGCGAGGGAAAATCAAGTATAACATAGAACTGCTTGCCTTTCCTTATCACTTCTACCAAGTTCCGTGATGGAGTGCAGACCTGAACTGTCAAATCCTGAATAAAGCTTTTCTACTGGAACCAATGTGTGTTCACTGGAGAGGGGCTGAGGGATCTACCTGCCAGGAACTGACAGTGAATTTTTGTGATGGTTCTGGGTAGAAAAAGAACTCCTTTTCAGGGGCTTCTGCAACATGGATCCCATTCTTATTACTGTTCCTCTATCTACTGAAGTCAGAGGACAACAGTGTTTTAGTAAGACTCTGATCAGGCCAACAATACCGCACATATTGAAACATTCACACAAGATATGTTTAACCATTCAGTGAGTTTCCACAAGGGTAATTCAAAAAAAGGAGGAGGACAGAAACTTCAGTGATTGCTTTGCATATTGATAGGAAAAAGTTATTAGTTGTGAGGGAAAGTTCTGTACAACTTACGCTGAAATGTAAGCATTTCCAACTTTAACAGAAACATTTATGCTAGAAATATATTTATGCAATGCACAAAGCTTTACTAAACCTTAGAGACTTACAGCAAAATGGAAAACCATGGGCTATCTACCCTGTGTAATTTTTACATCTGCACTGTATGGATAAAGCATAGATCAGTTTTTAAAGAAAAAATGAGTTATTCATCTGAACTAGAACAGTAATGGTCATACAGCTTTTCTCTAGATATTCATTATCCTCCTTCACACTGTAAAAATAGATTTGGTCTGCATACTACTTTGGGCACCCATAGTAAGAGAGGACTCTATCTTGCACCTTCTCTATAAAAAAAATCAGTGTGGGTGGCTGTTCAATCTACTAAATGCAATTTTTAAAATGTGTATTGGCTTGCAGTAAACAATTGATGTTCAAGTAGGTAGGACCTCACTGCTGTACATAATGCCTTTTTTTGCAAGATCTACTACCTAACCTCTAATTTATAAAATATACAATATACTCAAAGTGGACTACACAGAGTAAGTAAAAACAATCAAAAGGATGGGACATCCAATAAATGGTGCAATACGATTTGCATTGGAGAAATCTGGAACCAACCAATAAATCTAAACAGAAATGAAGCAGAATCTAAGTATTAACACAACATGTTAAACAATGCAAAAATTACATAATATGATCCTACTTATAATAGACAGAATGAACTGTGCATTGTAATATGGATCATAGTCCCTAACTCATTACGTAAATATTTTATGGAACCATTTTGTTGCAGTACAACTGTATCATTTATGTAGGAAAGCTGTCTTGAATAATTCAGTTTTGCATAGTTTGTGGAAAGCCAGGAGAATGGGACTCTTTCCATAAAGTGGGGCCACAATGATTAAGAATGCACATGTATGGGCAGTTGTTGATTTTGCCCATTCACAAGTTTGTACCTCCTGAAGACTCTGCTCCAATAAGCGAAGCTGTCATAATGGAGAATAGGGGGAGAGATGGTCCCACAGATATAAGGAACCAAAGCCATGAAGAGGTTTGTACGCAAGCTGACACCTTGAAAAATTTCTAAAATCTTCTTAACTTATTCAATAATTTGATTCAATTATTCATTACCACACAGCACTAGAGAACAAGGTGCTCACCAAAGCTACACTATTAACCAGTTTCACACACTTACTTTTGTCATACTAAAGTTATCACAACTTCTAAGTTTTGCCCAAGTCCTTTTGCTATCCCAAGTGACTATAACATAATTTAAGATTTGAGTAGCAAAGTCCTTGCTATGTCACTTCCTCCACAGCATAGCAAGTTCTCGTGGGCTGCACCTTTCAGCTCCTCTGGTGCTTTATTGAGCCTCTGAAAAATATATTCCCCCCTCAAAAGTCACCTGAATTTATTTTCTACTGCTTATCCCCTTGCGACTTTCCCACACTGATTTCATGCAAGATATGTTGCTTATGAATGTATCACTGCATAATGATGTATTCATAAGCACTACTGGGACTTAAAACCCAGAGAAGCTTGCTATTTCTCAAGCTTTTTATATAATCAGGTTAAATATGTCACAACAAAGAGATACATTCCAGAGAAATATTTCTCACTGTAATGTAACACTTAAAATAACACATAGGAACTGGGTTTAAGGAACTGAAGTACCTTTTACATTCACAGCACACGAAGATTGTACAACTCCCTTCTGCTAAGAGAGATATCTTGTTCCAGCAAAAGGAAAAAAAATTCTAACCATATACAAAGTGTACTGAACCCTCCCCTCACAACACACTAAGAATTAAGGTGTGAGTAGAATAAAGACGTATCTTCCATACAGATTAAAGCCTCAGAATCTCACTAAGCACTGACTATATTCTCCATGGAGATGACAGATGGCCTTCCAGGCATCACAGCAAATCCATACCTAAGAGAGCATGCTAATTCCCGGCAACATCAACCAATGGGAGGCTGTGGAACCTCTGAGGGGTAAACTAAATGTAATAACGTCCACTGGTCCAATGCATGTGTGCCACTGCCATTTTAAAGTAATTTAAAAATGCTGTGAGTATCTGATCCTGACTGAGCCCACAGAGTTGCAGGTTAAGGAACTCCTCCCACCCTCATAGATGCAGAGGAGTTAGCCATGTTAGTCTGTGGTAGCAAAATCAAAAAGAGTCCAGTAGCACCTTTAAGACTAACCAATTTTATTGTAGCATAAGCTTTCGAGAATCAAGTCCACCCTCGCCAACCTGTGCCATTTCTTTTATACATTAATTCAAACATAAATCACACTAATACCACCCACTCTGTGCCTTTTCAAGTGCCAAAATGGCTACACGCAAACACACCTATGGCTGTTTCAACATCTGAAAAGATGTAGAGGGTAGGAACAAGGTCAGACCTGTGGATGCTGTTTCTATCTCATTTGGCCTCAAGAGGAGAGGAGAGGAGACAAGAGAGGCTATCAGAGTGCTTGGCGAGCAAAGAGATGCAGAGATAGGGATTAACATGTAAAGGACAGATTTAGGTATACTGGGTTAAGCAAGGAAGGCTATCTCAGGGAGATAGGTTAGACTTTAGGCATTGTATCAGGGTAGCATCCAGAAGTAAAGCTAATCTGGTCTCTATGGTAAATTGGACTGGGGAAATTTGGGGACTGAACAGATAAAAGTCCACACTTCTGACATTGATCTCTTGGGTTAAAGGCAGCAGTAAATGGAACAGATCTTATTGAGCCTTAAAAGCATACTCTTCTCTCTCAACAACGCAAAGAAGCCTGCAATTGGGTGTACGACTGTGAGTACATACTGTGACACCGTAGCACTTTAAAAGAAACTGCCATCCAATTTAACTGTATATATTAAGGACATGTTTAAGTTATTACATCTGAAAAACATCAATCAATTGGCAAAATAAGCTTTTACTCTTCTTCAGAAGCGAAAATAAATTTGTTTTGTAAAAACTACGGGCAACTGCATCAGTCATGGGGGGAAGGGAAGTTGCTCTCTCCTGGGTTACCTCAGCACAGTGCATAACCAGTATCTATAACTGATTATATGGGTTTTAATCACTTACTGCGCACTAACATTCTTGAAAAATTTATGAGGGGGGAAACGTGCCATTGAAAGGCTAACAAATTACAAAAGGATAGGATTCTTTCTTTCTTTCTTTCTTTCTTTCTTTCTTTCTTTCTTTCTTTCTTTCTTTCTTTCTTTCTTTCTTTCTTTCTTTCTTTCTTTCTTTCTTTCTTATTGGAATGTGTTCCTTGCCTAGTCTCCTTCCTCATTCTGATTTAATATATGCCAAGACTTTCTTCGGGCTTGGTTCATGATGTGGAGAAGTCCCAGCACAGGACACAGTAAAACAAGGCTGTCAGAGCTAAACACAACAGGTAAAAAAGTATGTACTACTTTTGAATGTACTACATTCAAAAATATTCAACTACTCTACAATTCTTTTAAAGATAGCAATGATTCAATTCAGCCTAAAACTCAAAATTTAATCTAAAACATATAATACACTAAAACATCAAACAACCCGATCCCTTCTAATAGCACTACAATACTGAACTATGGTCCCTCCCTCCTTTCATCAGCTCCAGCAATCAGCAATTCAGCATACTTGTGCATGCATACCTAGGGTAGCCAGGCCCAGCCTGACAATCAGTGGCAAAACCGGGTAGCAGAGACATGGTGGCAGCCATAACTGACAGCATGAAATCCCTCCCATGGAAAACCCAGAAGTAACATCCAAATCTCTAGGAATCACCAGAAATTCTATGGTAAAATCACAGAATTGTTAGCAATTTCTAGAGAGGACTGCTGTCACTTCTGGGTTCCCCCTCCCCCCACCCCAAAATGACATATTTTCTTTCTAAGAATCATCAGATTTTTTATCACAGTTTCTAGAAATTCCTAGAGATGGGTGACATCGCTGCAGGGCTTTCCCTGGAACTGACATCATACTATCGGCCCAATGGCTATTTACAAAAATTCTCTCCAAGCAGCAGAAAGGGGAGCTTAAAGCGAGCTCCAAAGGGAGCTGGGGGTAGGGGATCTCTCACCTCCACCAGTAGGATGGCATCCCTAATACACCAAACTCATGATTGCACATGGGCAACATATTAAACATTAACACAACAGCAGTCTGGTACGAACTGAAGTAGACAGGACCACCGGATACAGAAAAGCAAAATATGCCATGAGAAGAAGAAAGGAGAAAGACACTTATCAGAATTTATTTCATCTTGATTGGTCTGCAAAATGTTACAAATGGCAGTTCTTTACAAAAGAAAAAAATTCTTTTCAGTTTTAATAAGCTGTCCTCAGTTGAAGCATAAATTTATACTTTGTGTTCTTATTCCCTTGGCAGATTTTATTGTATTTTGAACTTGACGATAAAAGTGGCATTCTACCTAATAAGTGATTTTCCCTCAGCTTGCCTTCAAAATGTTGATAAATAAATCTGTGAGAAAAATAGTAGCTATAATCACTACTTCTCTCATGGACTTATTTTCTTATGGCTAGATTTTGGGTATGGCTGTCAGGTGGATCCAGTAGAAATCTGCATACATACACAATGAAAACTATTGTTGCTTAATCAGATATACAGAGACAATTATTTGTACTTGGCAGTACTCTTACAGACTCAAAAATGGAACCTGGGAATGTTTAATTATATACCTGATTTTCTGTAGCTTTGGTGACTTATCAAACCACTTATTTAGCATAGGCATGATACCATGAGGCATAAGGCTACTCTTTTGTCTACAATGAAGTTCAGGATACAGAGGGCCATGCATACAAATCCATCCCTTCCAATCATGTTGGTTCTATGGTTGCACATTGGTGCTGTTCCTGATAGGCTATGGCTCTACTACTCATCTCCTACAAGGATTCAGAAATGTTTCCCTTGTCTTCATCAGCTTTATTGAATAATACCTGTCTATCCACATCTTTCCCCCTCACTTTTAGCTGCTGGGCTTTCGTATTACAACTATGCATTTCTAGTTAAAGGATCTGAGACTGTCTTGTTTGGAGAGCCAGTTTGGTGTAGTGATTAAGAGTGCAGGACTCTAATCTGGAGAACTGGGTTTGATGCCTCACTCCTCCACTTGAAGCCAGCTGGGTGACCTGGGTCAGTCACAGCTTCTAGTTCTCTTAGCCCCACCCACCACACAGGGTGTTTTGTTGTGGGGATAATAATGGCATACTTAGTAAACCACTCTGAGTGGGTGTTAACTTAAGTCATCCTGAAGGGTGGTATATAAATCGAATGTTGTTGTTATTATTACTATTATTGTCCTCCAATTTTGATATTTATAGTTAAGGACCTCAATGAGCTTCAAATTTCAATTTTAGTATTCCAGTTAAAGGATTCACAGCTGCTTTACAGTTTATCCTTTGGAATTTCCATCTAAAAGCTATCAGATTTCTTAACACAGTGCCTTGTGTTAAAGGAATTCAGTTCAGTAGCAGGTTGGCTGGAGCCTATGGCCCTTATAAGTGGTTCAAAGAATGGTGTCCGAAAATAAGTGTATAGACAGTTAGGTCATCCTGGTCAGCAACAGACCAAAAGGTCTGTTGGAACTGCAGCATCATGTGGGAAGAGGCCTGAGCTGCATATAGAGATCCCATGCCCTGTGTGTGGGGGGTGCAGGATTCCCTGCCTTCACCCTCTGCCCCCCGCCACCACTTACCTGGCTGGTGAGGGGGAAAGGTGTGGGAACAGGCCTCCAAGGTGTGCTCCCGGGATGGCACAACAACATCACTTCCCAGGAGTGATATCATCACACCACCTTCGCAGTGGGCCAATTTAAGCCCAAAATGGGAAGTGAACACTTCCAGGAAGTGACAGTATGCATGTCTCACTGAGACTCAAGGTGGATTACACAGTGCAAGATTAGTACAGTCAGTATCAAGAACAATTTGATAAACAATGCTATAGGGTAAATAAACACAAGTTTACAATAACATTAGCAAGAATTCAATACAGAGTTGAAGAAATGCTGAAACAGAACATAAGCAATTCTAGAACTGACATAGGGGCACATATTTAAAACAACACATAGCATGTAAGTTAACATAGTGGTAAAGTCTATGGGTGAAGTCTATGGTCCCTTGCGCAGGTGCAGGAGTGCGCTTCATGTGTATACAGGAAGCATGATGAGAGAGGCAAAAAGGTAAGCCCCAGGTCTCTCTCTTCCTCCAGGAGGGTAAGGGGACCCGGCAACCCTAGCTGCACATGGCAAGCCAAAGTATATTTCTGTTCTGTCTGCCTATTCAGACTTAACAGGGTAGTGGGCCAGAAGGCTGGGGTGGGAGGTGTTTATGGCCTGCCAAGTAAGTCTTGGGTCTGGGTCTGGTACCCCAGCATAGAAGTGGGGTAGGGTTGCCAACCTTCGGTGGGCTTGCAATTCTCCCTGAATTATAACTGATCTCCTGACTATAGAGATTTATTCCCCTGGAAGAAATGGCAGCTTTGGAGGACAGACTCTATGGAATCACATCCTCACATAGCTCCCCTCCCTGACTGTTGCCTTCCCCAAGCACCATCTCCAAATCTCTAGGAATTTCCCAAGCTGGAATTGGTAAACCTATATTACAGGAATGACTAGTCTTCTGCAGGTGGTGCCAGTTCTGACCCGAGGGTCAGCAGATAGTTGGCAATTCTGCAGCATTACGTATATGGTGAAAATTCCTTTCCTTTGTGGGATCATCATCTTGTTCCAGCTACCCAGTAAAAATATGGAGAGATGAGTATCCTAATATATTCTTGCTTCTTTTGAGAGAGCCTGAAGTTCTAAAAATGAACCAAAAGATTTAGTGATGACTGAATGGTGTCAAGTGGACAAGAATGAATTCAGCTAGCTGGCTGCAAATACAAGCTACGTGGCAGTTATATTGCAGGTGCAGCTGAACAGAGGTCCAGTCTTACTCAAATGTCAGGATATCTTTCACAGGGTATTTATTGAACACACCAGCCCTGTGTGTGTTTAATGTGCTGCATGTGCCTGAGGTTTTTAATATAATCATCTGATGTGTGGATGAGCAAAATCTAGTCTCAGTCTAATATTTCCTTGAAAGCAATATAAATGATGCCAAGCACATTAGTAATGCAATTTTTTTAATTTGGACTGAACAAAACATCAGAGAATTGTGAGGAAGTTTTTGAGTTCTCTAGATCTCTTTGTTGGATGCGTATTATACAAACTAAAAGGGATGGCAGAGAAATACAATTTTCAGGACATCAGAAACCCTTTGCATATGCAAAAATGGAATACAGGGTGATTTGCAGACTAAAATGTTAACAGTATAAATTATAGTCCCTGTCCCCAACCCCGAGTATATATAAAAGCCTTCCTTCATTCGATTTTTTATTCATTTTTACCCCACCTTTCTCCCCAATGGAGACCCAAAGTGACTTGCATAATTCTCCTCTCCTCCATGTTATCCTCACAAGAACTCTGTGGGGCAGATTAGGCTGAGAGTATGAGACTGGTCCAAGGTCACCCAGCAGGCTTCCACGACAAGTGAGGATTCAAACCTGGTTCCCTCACTGTAACCACTAAAATTATAGGTTTTTCTCATTTTAGTGGATGTATTTAACATCTTGTTTGATTAATGTTATCTTAAATTTAACTTAAATTATAAATAGAATACAAACACTCTAGACAGGTATAACCAATAATAATAAAAGCAATTCAAGAAAATCAAGTTTGAAATACAGCCCTTACATACTTTTTACAATATAATAAAAAAACAGTTTAAATTACTATTTACTTATTATCTTTTAAAAGTAGAACATGTGAAATAAATGATTGGCTATTAATATATTCTCTCTATATTCCTCCCTCTGGTTTTATTAGTCCCAAATCTCATAAAGGAGATGTAAAGGATATGCATAAAGGATATTGTTCACAATGCCATACGGAATCAAACGTAGAATTGATATTTGCTTATGTGTTCCTTCCACTTTACTGTACACCAATACAGTGTCTGTAACATCTCTGTAAGTATCTCAACAAGTGATGTTACAATCCTTGCAAATAACGTGTTCAAAAACTAAACTTATCATGTATTGTCGAAGGCTTTCACGGCCGGAGAACGATGGTTGTTGTGGGTTTTCCGGGCTGTATTGCCGTGGTCTTGGCATTGTAGTTCCTGACATTTCGCCAGCAGCTGTGGCTGGCATCTTCAGAGGTGTAGCACCAAAAGACAGAGATCTCTCAGTGTCACAGTCACACTGAGAGATCTCTGTCTTTTGGTGCTACACCTCTGAAGATGCCAGCCACAGCTGCTGGCGAAATGTCAGGAACTACAATGCCAAGACCACGGCAATACAGCCCGGAAAACCCACAACAACCATAAACTTATCATACTCATATTGATGATATGGTCACTATTTAAAATAAGCAGTATTTTGAAAGTATATACATCTGTGCTGGTGGAACATCATCATGCCAGCAGTCATCTATTTCTGCAAGTCACTGTTGGTGCATGCTTAGAACTTACTAGACTGCTGGTGTTGATGGGAATTGGCAGGGTGGGTGGGTGTGTCAGCCTTCTAATTCAATTTGGGAAGTTCCCAAAGCTACAATCTCTATCAGCTCTGGCAGGAAGTCATGCTGGAGAAGGTTGCAAAGAGGAGAAAAAATACAGAGGACTGGTCTTGAACAGAGTATATTTAATAAGGTCTCTGTAGCTGTAGTGGTTAAGTTTTGTGACTTGAAAGGGAAGGAGCTGATGAAAAGGAAGACAGTCACTTAGCTAGGTGCACACAATACATTTTGTAAGCATTCTGAATACCCATAAATGGTTATCAAATATTGTTGAATGATCAATAGGGATGCTCTCAAAAGTGTGAGTGGTTCTGTGCTGCACACTGGAGTTTTCACCCATCATTAGCCTCAACAGGTGCCAGTATCTTCAAACACATCTTAGCTATTTTACACAAAACATGCAGAACCATTTGAATCTTTCTTCGCTAAAAGGTTTGCTTTAATTTCTCATGTTCTTTGTTATGAACATCCATAACAATGGACATCAGCTGCTTGAATGGTACAAATATGTACTCATACTGTATTTTTTTAATAGAAAAGAAAAATGCGTGGCAATGGGGTAAATCTCTTGAAAATTTCCCCTAAAGTCATCCATGAATATATATACAACAGATAACAGATATTAAATTATTTTATGGAGCACATCAATGATGTATTGATGCAGCAGTGTATTTGGATTGCTAATTCCCCATAATTTTCAGGAATGGTTAAAATGGTTGAGTTTGGTGTAGGTATATAGGTGCAGTAATCCTACTAAAACGAATTTTACTTTTTATTCACTTCTCTTATAGAAGAGCTAAAGTGAGTGCAGTCTCTGCAGATTATTTTCCAGCTCTAGTTCAATTTTCTTTTAAGATAATAAGAAACAGATCTTGGAGACTTAATGGCAACCCAATAAAAAATTCTAGGGTTATTGAAAGTGTAAGAAATGAGATTAAAGAGTTTTTTTAGTATGAACCTTACTGCTAAGGTATAATTTCCTAACATTTGTGAAGCTTTTAAAACTTACATTAGAGGTGATATCAAAGTAGAGTTATTTTTTTAAAAAAGGAAGAAAATATGGACAACAACAGGGCCACCACTTACCAGGTTCCAATGAGGGACTTCCTAGTCTTTTGCCCTTGCTCAGTGGAGCACTAGAGGAACGGGGGAATACTGTTGGGACATCACTTTCTGTTTCAAAACAGGAAGTGTAGTCATGACTCTTCAAGAATCTCTAAGGTAAAAACCATGGCAGACTAGGGGTGTTGAACCCAGATATTCCAGATCCTAGTCTTATATTCTAACCTATACATTATTCCACATGTTGGTTCTTTAGAACAAGATGCATTATGGCCAGGATTTTTACAGATATCTTGGTAACAGCAAGATATTGTTGCTTAAACCAACAGTTCCCACTCTCTTTCCATTTGACAATCAAGACATAAATCTTAATTTCCTATAAAATGCAATCATCACATAATTACAAGTAATTGTATTATCCAGAGGTGGTAAAAGGTATTTTATATTAAAAAAAAACAATTTTAAGTTGTTTTCTAAAACAATGTTTGTGTATTCAACCTAGCTTTAGTTGGTGTACTTTGGATCAATATCTATTATTTATGCTTCCTAACATTTTAGTTCTATTTTATTTTCCTCTTTGTCATATCATTATTTTACTTAATTGCTTAATTCACACACTGCCTTTCTCTCCAATGGGATCTAATGCAGCGGATATTATTCTCCTCTCCTCCATTTTATCCTCACAGTAACCCTATGAGGTAGGTTAGGCTTGAAGTGCGAGGCTGGTCCAAGGTCACTCAGGAAGCTTCCATGGCAGAACAGGGATTTCAACCAAAAATCCCAGATCATCTGTCCATTTCATTACACTGTCTCATGTATGTTATTTGTTAAAGCATAAATAAATGTTATTGGTTAAAAAACGGAGGTCATTTATCTTTTCCCTATGACAAAATTGAAGAAATCAATCCAATGTCTATTGACATAAATAACAACATATTAGGGAGTTTTCCTGAACAACTAAAATAGAGCCACTGAAAAATAAACCCAAGAATCTCACAAGGTTTCTTCCACTGAAGATTAAAGATCAAATATACATAATTTTAGATGCATTCATAAGGGATTATTAATACCATGAAAATGTCGAAAGAACAAATTGTGTTCCACAAGCTTACACTTAATAATATAGGTCTCTTTTCTTTTTCCTTTACATTTGCCAAAGGCATTACTGCACAGAATAGGTCAAATCTTCCCTTATGACTCCCCTTTCCCATCTCATTTCTAAGCTAAGAAGGGAGAGAAGAGGTAAGAGGAAGCTGTTATATACATTCTGCCTCGCAGACAAAAATAATTGATCTAATAAAGACTTATATTATCCAAAACTAACCCTTAATGTTAATAGCTCAAGAGGAGTCAGCCATATTAGTCTGTAGTCTCAAAATAGTAGAGTCCAGTAGCACCTTTAAGACTAACCAACTTTGCTGTAGCATAAGCTTTTGAGAACCACAGTTCTCTTCATCAGATTCCATGCATCTGATGAAGAGAACTATGGTTCTTGAAAGCTTGTGCCACAATAAAATTGATTAGTCTTAAAGGTGCTACTGGACTCTACTGTAATGTTAATTTTAAACTTTTGATGCACATGGATGAAAAATTCTAGTGTTGTTAATTTCCTTTTTTACACAGCAACACAGCAACGACCTTTATTGGCATAAATAATACAGACGGAACAGAAGAAATGTTGTAGAATAAGTTCATAGGGCAGCATTTTTCATTTTTTTAAAAATGAATTGTAGAAATATACACAGATTATATAAATTACTTTATCAACATCCTTTTAGTGTTCACATTATCCTGTGGATGTAAATTTTCTTAAAACCACAGCAACAAAACTCTTTTTCTCCCTTTTCACAAAACCTGATTTAATTTTGTCTCAATATACCTTAGAGTACTGAATCAATTTAGCACGTTATTGAAACAAACTCTGAAAATGGATTTTCCCCTATATTAAATTCCTTCAATGATCTGAAAGAAATTGACACCATCAGCATTGTGAAAGCCTCAAAAAAATATTTGCAACATACATTGCTGGAAGAATTTCATGTCTGCTAACTGAAAGAAGAAAGAAGCAGTCCTGTTGAATTATTAATTCAGTAATTACCACCTCCCAGCACATAAGATATCTGCATTTCATTTCAAATCAATTTGTCATTTCAGAGAATCTGAAGTGTATCTTACTGCAAGAAACATTAAAAGGACTGAAAATAAATTGAATCCAAACAGAATAAAATTATGGCTACTCTCATTTGGATGGAAAATCGAACATGCTCATCCTTGCATCTCTAGATGCAAAAAACAGGAAACGTTTCTTTTGAAAATATGCTAATGCATTTACAGTAAACTTTTTATTGCATTTTTTCTTTCAGACTTTGTCCTCCAGGGCAACTCATTGGCCACTGTGTGAGGCAGGATGCTGGGTCAGATGGAGGACTTGTCTGATCTAGCAGGGCACCCCTTACATTATGATGTTTTTATGTAAGTCAAAAAGTTGATAAATCGTGAGTTTTCTCAGGAGAAATAGGTGCTTTTGCCTAGTTTTCTTAAGAGTGTCCTAATTTAACCATCAAAAAGAAAATAAAGAAAGCCTGATCTATTGCTTGTTTCTCAATAAATAATTGTCCTCCATAATCTATATATATATAAAGACAAGTATCCTGACTGACTCATCAATGCCCAGCCCAAACTCCTGGACCTAGAAACATGAAATTTGGGGAGAACATTCCTTTCCTGAGGTAAACACCCATTAAGAAGGGATTTTAAGAAATTTGTCCCCTAAGGAGGTAAAAAGGGGTCAAACGTGTTTTCCCAAAGGAATACAGCTTCCCTGTGTGGCTGGCAGGCTGCTGCCTGCTTGAGCCCCTGCCCACCGCCAGCTCTGCCACTCTTCCCTGATTGAGCAGTCTTTCAAGGTCATTTGCGAATGCAGCCTGATTAGTCCTCACCCCCCACATTCGAAACAGCATGCAGTTGCTATTGGGAGTCATTGAATGTGTCCTGAGGTAAAATGCACCTCCCAGTCTTCCCCTAAAAGTTCACTAGGGTTGCCAATCTCCCTGTGGGGCCTGGCTTTCCTGTGTGGCTGGCAGGCTCTTGTCTGCTTGCACCCCCTTCTCTCTGATTGGTCAGCTGTGGAAGTCTGTGTTCTGAGGTAAAAATCAGGTAAAGGAAACTGCAGACAGTTGAAGAAAGACGGTACAAAACTCCTGAATAAGGATAAAACACTTTGCTTTATTCAAACACCTTCGTGAAGTTTGGGTACTATGCTATTATACTGCAAAACCAACTTAAAAAAAACACCACCCACAATCCAAAAAATGTTACATTTTTAAGTTAAGTACTTACAAAGCTGTGTTTGATTCCCCACTCCTCCACTTGTAGCCAGCTGGGTGACCTTGGGCTAGTCACAGTTCTCTGAAGCTCTCAGGGTGTTTTGTTGTGGAGATAATAATGTCATACTTTGTAAACTGCTCTGAGTGGGCATCAAGTTGTTCTGAAGGGCAGTATATAAATCAAATGTTGTTGTTGTTGTTACCCTTTGAATTGCAACCCTGGTTCTCAGTTCAGGAATGCAGTGACAGGGACCATTATTTATAGAGGGTAGAAAGGCTGTATTCACATGATATGTTTTCTCCAAGCTCCTTGGGGAAACCTTGCCTCAACTGCTGTCTCAAAACTCCTCTCTTCATTGGCTGCTATTCAGCAATAGCATTCTTACAATTTGCTGTGTATAGCCTTAAGAGGCAAAAATCCAGGTTGTCAATTTAGCAAGCCATTATTATTTATTATTTATTTATTTAATTTATAGTCCGCTTAGCCTGCGAGCGGGGTCAGAGCAGATTCACATCATAAGTACATAGATATAAAACAGTTAAAACAATTAAAAACATTCATAGCAATCATGAAAGTACAGCATTTAAACAGAAACAAGGCAGCTCATATTTGTACCCTACATGGTACCTCAAGCCCACAAGGCAGGGCGATTAAAACTCAGCTAGTGTAGGGTTGGGCACATATCCTCCCCCCACTGGGAGGGGTGTTTGGATGATTTGTCCACCTCAAACCCCATAAGCCTGGTGGAACATCTCCGTCTTGCAGGCCCAGTGAAATGATAGCAAATCTTGTTGAGACCAGACCTCCTCAGACAGACAGTTCCACCAGGTAGGTGCCAAGACCAAAAAAGCCCTGGCCCTGGTTGAAGCACGATGAATCTCCTTGGCGCCAGGGATCACCAGTAGTTGTTTGTCTGCTGATCAAAGCAGCCTCCAGGGAGTACAGAGTGAGAGGCAGTCCCAAAGTTAAGTACTTACAAATCATATGAATTACAAGATAAGCACATGCCATAGAGTCAGTTTGTGCTATTTATAGGAATAAGAGAGCATGAGATATTGTCATCCACCCTCAAAAGGGTGCACATGTATTCTAGTAGTGGTGGACTTGTTTTCCAAACAGGCACATTTTATTCCATGTACTGCTATTCCCACTGCAAAAAAGCTGGCAACCCTGTTCATGAAACACATAGGTTGCATTCGTTCCCACTCAAAGTAATCTCAGACAGAGGCGTACAATTCGTTGCCAACTTCTGGCGGGAGCTCCTACAAGTTGCAGGAATTGAACAGGGAATTAGCTCCGCCCATCATCCACAAATGGATGGACAATCGGAAAGAATTAATCAAGTACTAGAACATTTTCTCAGATGTTATATCAATTATCAACAAGACAACTGGACCGACTTTATCCATTATGCAGAATATGCATATAACAACGCAATACACAGTTCTACAGGAGCCTCCCCCTTCAAAATAACACAAGGATACGAGTGGCAAGCCCTGCCATTTGAATCGACTCCAGATTCACAGAAACCTGGAGACTTGGGAGAATGGTGGTCATCTCTCACAGAGCAATGGGAACTCATCCAAAAAAACGTTGAAAAAAGTGTATGTTTCCACTAAACACTTCAAAAGTGAACAACCATGTAAAAAGTTAGGACTTAAATACATGGGACAGTTCCCAGTCAAGAAAGTGATTAATGATGTGACAGTGGAACTTGAACTACCAAAGAACCTACGCCAGATTCACTCAACGTTCCACTTCAGCCTATCAAAGAAAGCTCCACAACCTGATGAATGGCACCCAGAAAAAGGAATCCCACACCCTAATAAAAAACAAAAACCTTTATTGGTTGTTGTGGGTTTTCCGGGCTGTATTGCCGTGGTCTTGGCATTGTAGTTCCTGACATTTCGCCAGCAGCTGTGGCTGGCATCTTCAGAGGTGTAGCACCAAAAGACAGAGATCTCTCAGTGTCACAGTGTGGAAAAGTCTTTTTGTATATGAGAGATCTCTGTCTTTTGGTGCTACACCTCTGAAGATGCCAGCCACAGCTGCTGGCGAAATGTCAGGAACTACAATGGCAAGACCACGGCAATACAGCCCGGAAAACCCACAACAACCATCGTTCTCCGGCCGTGAAAGCCTTCGACAATACATCAAAAACCTTTATTACCTTCTCAGGTGGAAAGACTTTGATGAAAGCTTTAGGGAGTGGGTAAAAGCCTCCCACGTAAATGCCCCTAAACTAACTGCCAAATTCCACAAGAAATACCCAGACAGGCCGGGACCTGGTGGGTGAGGGGAGGCCTTTGGAGGGGCAGAAATGTCAGGTCTGCTGCCCACAGTCCTTCTATATTGTTTTTGCTTGCTGTACTTTTCCAGTATTATTTCCTGTGTGTGTTAGCAGGAGCAGCTTGGTTCCCGAGACAGCCTTATCTGAGATGGCTCACCTCAGCAGCCTTGGGACAGCTCCTTTCACTTTCCCATCTTCTGGAGCAGCTGGGTAGACACCGGGGGTGGGGGATGGTTTAGAGGGTTTGATATACTGTAGCAAGCCCCTATTACGTCATTCTCAGCAAGAGATCTATGTACAGCCAGAAGCTTGCTTTAGCCTTTGGATAACCTATGGACACTTGTCCTTCCTGAATATATAATCTCTCAATAAAGAACCTTTGACTCAAGAGACCTTGGATTTCTTGCTGCAAGGGGTGGGAGACGAAATCAGAGTATCCTGCTTTCCATAGACTGACAGATATACAAATGATAAAGTTCATTAACACATGAAGCTGTTGTATACTGAACCAAACCACTGGTACATCAATGTTAGTATTGTCTACTCAGACATGCAGCAGCTCTCCAGGGTCCAATGCAGAGGGTGCTTTCACATCTTCTACTGATCCTTTTAACTGGAAATGCTGGAAGTTGAACCATGGACCTTCTGCATGCAAAGCAGATGCTCTACCAGTGAGCCCCTCTCCACAAGGAATGATAATCAAGATAGCAGGGATAACTCAAGATATCCTTACTGCTTTTAAAAAGCTGTTAAAAAACACCCTCTTATTTTTCCTCTGTGAAACTCTACTGATAAAGAAACTCTTTGGATATATCAGAGAATTTCTTTCTGTAAAAGCAATGTAATTAATATTTCTGATTCCCTCTTGTACACTGCCTGAGGCCATCGTATCTAGGTAGCATAAAAGAATTTTTAATCTTTTAAGTTTTTCTCTGTGAGCCATTTGCAAGCTCATGTACAGTTTCAACAAATTATTTGGGTATGAATTGTTTTTATCCAGTCACTTATCCATCAAATAGTTATCTGTAATTTTAAATGCTACAGCCAAATTAAGTTGAAGCTGTCCAACAAATACAATTAGAATCACATTTATTTCAGTTTTCATTGAACCCTATTTCTAGCATTTGAGAGGGTGACAAGTTTAAAAGCTATAAATACTAAATAATAATGAACCCATTGGCAGTCTTCAAGGAGCAGCTGGACAAATACTTGTCAGGGATGCTTTAGGCTGTTCCTGCATTGGGCAGGGGGTTGGACTAGATAGTCTGTAAGACCCATTCCAAATCTAAGATTCTATAATGCATTAAAAATTATAAAAATTGATTAAAATAACAACAACGACAATCATGTGCTTATATACTACTCTTCTGGACAGATGAATGTCACACTCAGAGCAGTATACCGTGTAACATTAGAGAATCCCAAATATATTTGATAATATGAAATACCTTAATGACAGATAAACCTATTTGGGTTTATCCAGCAAATGCAGCGGCAGCCATTTGAAAGCTGGCTGGCTGCTTCAGCAAGCTCTTTTTTCTTATTTTGGGAGCTTTCCTGGGCTTTTTCACCCCAGGGAAGTGGAGAGTGAAGCAGGAGGGAGAAGAGTCTCCCCCCTACCCTTTACAAGCTTCTCAGAATTCTCTGGTTTGATGTTGATTCTGTTGGGCTGGCAGCAATGTCCTTGCTTCAGTTTGGTTCTGATGAGATTCTATGGTTTGGCATTGGTTCTGTGGGCTTTTACTAGCCCTGGGTTCTGCCTAGCACATTAGAGTGACACAGGCTCTGTTGGGTTTCCAACGGTGTCCTCCGATGGGATTCTCTGGTTTGACATTGGTTCAGGTGGGATTCTCTGTTTTGATGCTAGTGCCTGTGATGGACAAGACTGACTCCAGCTCCACTTCTCCTGAGAAGCAATCAATGAGATGGGGTAGAGTGCTGAACCAGGGACAGTTGGAATCTATTGTAGAGAGTGAAAGGAGGGAGGAGGAGCTTTTGAAGTTGCATTTTAAAAACTTTAATTTAATCATAATAATAACATTTGATTTATATACAGACCTTCAGGATAACTCAATGCTCTCTCAGAGTTGTTTACAAAGGATGATATTATTATCCCCACAACAACAATCACCCTGAGAGGTGGGTGAGGCTGAGAGAGCTCTGGAAGAGCTGTGACTGACCCAAGGTGGCTTCAAGTGGAGAAATGGGGAATCAAACCCAGTTCTCCAGATAGAGCCCTGCCACTCTTAACCACTACACCAACCTGGCTCTCAATTTCAAAGGTTATTCAATGAATGAGTTTTGTAGATTTCACTGTGCAGAGTGTTTCCCTGCATTGTGCGTAAAAGCGCACAGAAAGAGAGATGGATCTTTGGTTTCCTTCAGTGGAAGGGAAGTAGGAGGGAGCTGGGGAGCATCTGCTACACAAGTTGGAGGACACAAGAGGATAGGAAGAACATCACTATAGTATGAACTGCTTCTGGGATGGTTGCAACACCTGATCAACACTGCTTGCTTAAATATACTATGATTGTAGCCCTAGACTCTTGCCTGAGTTGAGACCCCCAGTATGTTTGATATTCCAATACGTGGTTGTGGGTTTCAATCCTGAGCTTTTGATTTACTACTTGCTTGCTTGCTTGAAAAGGACTGGTGAATTTACTATTCAAGTGCAGTTAGGAGCTGGCAGATACGGGAGTGGGACTTACCAAAGGCATCCAGCATCAAGCATGAATGCTCGCTGCTTATCCAATCTCTCTAGTATTCCACCTGCTGACAACAGGGCAGCTTCTACCCCCCACTCCCGCTACAGTAATATTATGCAATACCACATCTGTTAGGAACCAAGTTGCATGCATTGCTGGGATGTTGCAGGAAGATGTGGCTTGAATAACAGAGACATGGCTGCAGGAAAATGACAAGGTGTGTCTATCCCAACTAATTCCCCCTGGCTATGCTGCCCTACACTAACCTTGCTTTGGTAGCCAGGGAGGAGGGGTTGCTATTATTCTGCATGAGTCCTACAACTTCCACAGACCTCCAGTGCAAGCTATAGCTGGTATTGACTGCCTGTCTCTGAGAATTAACAATATTGGGTATCCTGCTTGTCTACAGACCATCCAGCTCCCCCATAAGCACCCTTTATGAGTTGGCAGAGTTGCTAGGAGAACTCATTCACAGCTATGGAGTTGGATGTCATCAACTGGCACCGCTGGCAACTTTGCCAGTGGTGAAGAGTCTGGGTGTGCTCCTGCATGCCTCCCTGTCGATGGAGGCCCAGGTCATGGTGGTTGCCAAGTCTGCATTTTTCCATCTCCGTCAGATCAGGCAACTTGCCCCTTACCCGACGCCCGAGGACCTGGCTACAGTGACCCATGCAATGGTCACTTCCAGAGTAGATTACTGTAACTCGCTCTACACTGGGCTACCCCTGGGCCTGATCCGGAAACTACAACTGGTCCAGAATGTGGCAGCGCGGGTCCTGACTGGTATATCCTACCAGTCACTTATCACACCTGTCCTGCGCCAGCTGCACTGGCTTCCAGTTGAATTCCGAATCAGGTTCAAGGTGTTGATTCTTACCTTTAAAGCCCTGAGCGGGTTGGGACCAGCATATCTTCAGGATTGCCTCTCCCTGTATGTTCCCCGGAGACCACTTCGATCAGTGGATAAATGTTTACTGGTGGTCCCCGGCCCTAAGGAAGCCTGCCTCACTTCAACCAGGGCCAGGGCCAGGGCCTTTTCAGTCCTGGCCCCAGCCTGGTGGAACGCTCTGTCAATGCAGACCCGGGCCCAGCGTGACATATTATCGTTCCACCAGGCCTGTAAGACAGAGCTCTTCCACCAGGCATTCAGTGGTTGAAGGGGGCGGTGCCATGTTGGCCTCCCGCCTTTGGGGTGGGGGATTCTCCCCACCATTGCACCTTAATGTATTTGGTTACTTTATTTTATTGTTGTTTATTGTATGTTGATTTTAGAATTATTGTTTTCTTGTTTTTATTGATTTTAACTGTTGTTCACCGCCCAGAGCCCCTGAGGATGGAGGGTTTATAAATCGAATAACAAATAAATAAATAAATATGCAGATGATACCTAATTCTATATCTTGCTATTCAGGTCCCCCCGGGATACCCTAGAAATCACTGCCTGATAGCCATGCTGAAATGGCTGAAAAAGAACACATTGAAACTGAACCCAGACAAGACGAAGTGATGTTTGTTGGGAAGGCAGAGATTTTGAAGGACATTGTACTCCCCACTTTCGATGGAGTTTATCTGACTGGTTGGATAGTGTAGTGGTTAAGTGGTTAAGAGCGCGGGACTCTAATCTGGAGAGCCAGGTTTGACTCCCCATTCCTCCACTTGAAGCCAGCTGGGTGCCCTTGGGCTAGTCACAGCTCTCTGGAGCTCTTTTAGCCCCACCCACCTCACAGGGTGTTTGTTGTGAAGATAATAATAGCATACTTTGTAAACCGCTCTGAGTGGGCATTAAGTTGTCCTGAAGGGGGGTATATAAATCGAATGTTGTTGTTGTTGTTATTACTTTTGCCTAGGGGTTTTACTGGATCCAGTGCCACTACCAGAAAAACAAGCTAAGGCAGCCACAAAAAATGCTTTCTACAACCTCACTTGAGCCTGGAAGATGGCTTCTTACTTTGACCTGGATCTATGCTATGGTAACATCAAAACTTGACTATTATTAACTAAGAAGCTCCAATTGGTGCAAAATTCTGATGCTCGACTATTACTAGGAGCGAGCAGGAACATGAACATCACTCCCATCCTGCGGTCACGCCTTTGGCTACCTATCAGTTACTGTGCTCAGTTCAAGGTATTGGTTATTACATACAAAGCTCTTCACAGCCTTGGTCTGGCATGCCTATGGGACTGCCTCCCTCCCTATGTTCCTCCACAGCAGCCTTGCTCATCTGAACACGGTCTCCTGCAGGTACCACCCTGCACAGGGGTAAAATCAACAGCAGCCTGTACGTGGGCTTTCTCTACTCTCCTGGCTTTCCGCAAACAATGCGAAACTGAATTATTCAAAAAGGCTTTTTACTCAGATAGGAGGAGGGTATTGTGGGGAGGGGGGATGCTTCACTAATGAGTTAGGGACCTTAGACTTCACCACTGTGTTGCCTTTCATATTATCTGTTGCTTTAAATATGTACTCCTATGTACTACCTGTGCTTCATGTTGTCTAATGTCAGTCCTAGAATTGATTATGCTCTGTTTCAGCATATCTTCAACTCTGTACTGGATTCTTGCTAATGCCATGTCTTTGTAAACTTGTATTTGTTTACCCTATGTCACTGTTTATGGAAATGTCCTTGATACTAATTGTACTAATCTCAAACTCTGTATTCCACCTTGAGTCTGTGTGAGAAAGGCAGACTACAAATGACATAAATAAAATAAAAAATAAAATAAAGAATGACCCTCTCTTTTCTCTATCCTTCACCAGTAATAGTGGGAGACTGGTTCTGAAGTTAAGAGTGTGAATCAAGAAATCCATACAATGGTGCCAGGTACAAAGGGGGGGGCTGAATTTTAAAAATGGGGGCAACAGGATGGGAAAATGGCAGTGACAAGAGCCAAGCAAGACTGGAGGAAACAGAGACCAGTAGGAAAGAATGGGGTCTCGCAAATCTCATAGATTCCACAGGATATCAACCCACCCTTTCACCCTTTCAGCAGGTGAATTGTTGAAGTGCTGTATTGTAAGATTTGTGATTTTATTGTTATGGCTGTGTTTTTATTTTTGTTGTAACCCGCCCTGAGACTGCTTGTGGGGAGGGCAGGCTATAAATGAAATAAATAATGATAATAATCTTGGAAAGTTAAAATCTTATAATACAATAAAATAGAACTTTACCTTTGAAAACTCCTTCAGCTTATTCAACCATTTTATCATGTTTTGTGCAGCCTCTTCACATTACCGCCATGTAGAATGATCCATAAGTAATGCATGACCCCAAATTACTTTATCTTCCCCAGCATTAACTTATTTATTTTTCTTCTTCAAACATAATTCTCCACATTTTTACTGTTAAATATTTAATTACCCTTAGTTTTGGATACACAGATGAAGTCTCTCCCCAATAACATGAAATATATAGTCTAAAATGATTAAATCTATACTTTCATTTCATATATTTGCATAAGTCACAGGGTGTTCTAAAATTCAGTTACATCCAGAGAAGCCATTATAAAAACAGCATTATGGATAGTTTAAATTTGTTTTCTCTCAGTTGTTTACAGAAGAAAGTTATTCACTGTAAGTTAAACTAATATTTCCCAATCTATTTTTAAATTAGTATATTAGACTCTTATCTTTCCCTGCTTATCATTACCAATAGCCATTATTTAAGCAATTCTCAATTGAGAAGTTCATGGGCAGCACAGGGCCACGCCCCAGCCTGCAGGCAGGCTAGAAGGAATCTGCCAGAACCAGGTGGGGCTGAGAGCAAAGCAGCCACAGGTGAGGCTGCCTGAGGCCCTTAACAGAGAAAGGCCAAGGCAGCCAGCAAAGCAACCACAGGTGTGGCTGCCTAGGACAGCCAAGGGCGTGGCAGGTGGAGCCAGGAATGGGTGAAGGGATATAAGGGAAGTCCACCCACAGGGTGGGGTGGGTTGTGTAGGAGTGAGGAGGAGGTTAGGAGAGTAGGGGAAAGCTAGCGAGATGAAAGAGAGAAGGAAACCGAGCAGAAGTAGGAGGATGCTGCTGGGACCCTGACAGGTTGAGCAGGCATGCGAGTGGTAGAGAGGGAGCAAGGGTGATGTTTACCTCCCCTCCTTCCACAGAGCGGAGACCTGGGTAGTCCCTGTCCACAGCCAAGGACTGCAGTTCAGGCACACCGACGCCCTGTGCAGCTATGGCCCAGCCAAAGCCTGACAAAAATATTGAATATGCTTTTGTCTTTCAAAATCATTACTTCTTGTGTAGGAATTTAGTTTCTCCAAAGGTACATATAGGAAACCTCACATTAAAATTTCTTAGAGGATGACTACTGTGAGGCCTATTAGCCATAAAAAGAACCTTTAGTTTTACAGAAAGTACATTTCCAATTTATAGATTCTTGGGGAAAGCAAATGGAGATGGCTATCAGGGTTATGCCTTATAGACAGAATGCTGGACAAGACTGGTCTTGAGTCTCAGCCAGTGAGGTATTTGTCACATTCTTTACATTCTTAAGAAGGTGTTTTTAAGTGACTATGTGTGATACCATGTGCAACTGAAACTGCAAGACAAGTAAATTTAATCTCTGGCATTCCCATCTTGAACAATGTACATGCAAGCAGTGCCAGTATAAGGTAAACACAAGGTAAGGTAGTGTTAACCAGTCCAGGCTGGGAAATTCCTGGAAATTTGGGAGAGGAGCCTGGGAAAGTCAGGGTTTGGAGATGGGAGGGAGATCAGCAGGGTATGGTGCTATAGAGTCCCCCATCCAAAGCTGTCATTTTCTCAAAGGGAACTGATGCCTGTAATCCGGAGACTGGTTATAATTCCTGATCTCCAAGCCCTACATGGAAGATGGCAACTCTAAATATGAGAGTTAACAATTTTCTGTACTGGGCAGTTACAAATGTCCTACACTAGGCATTTATGCAGTGGTGTCAATAATTTTAGGAATATCCTGGAAAACTGCTCATTACTCATCATATATGACTTTTGTGATAATGTGTCAAAACTGCAAGATATATTTAAGATTTCTGCCAAGCAAAATATTTTTAGTAAATATAAATCAGTACATTCAAGTTAACATACTTCTGCATTATGAGATAGTTACCAAAATCTAGTCCACAAATTCCACAAGCTTTTCCAAACTGTAGATTAGTTAACATTATCAGCTGAATTTAAGTCAAATAATTCTTCTGAACACATAACAGAAATTCTTTGGGGATATATTTGGTACTCAGACACAGATTTATTGCATTTTAGCTGGTTCAAAGTGCCATGTTCTGTTTTTGTGTAGATGAGACAGAAATAATATTTGAACAGCAGGGCGTAGGAAATTGTGCTAATTAAAGCATTGTGTAAAATATTAGTGTTAAAATTCAAACTCCCACAAATATTTTAAAAATCTCTTTCAGCAGCACCACTTCTACCACCTATGCTGTTCATTTCAAGCTTGTCTTAACAAAAACTCAACATGAAGAAAAATAACAATATCTAATCAGATACTTATCAACCTTTACCACCACAATCAAAATTGTTCTGGTTATAAACTCTAAACTGATCATGGACACACAACTGTGATTTGGCTCTTGCAATACAGAGAACAGATACTAGAGTGCTAATTTTGGTAGCATTAAAATAGGAGGTGTTTTAAAACCGTAATGAGAATTTCTCCATATAACATGAGTGTGTGTGACTGGCTCAAGGTCGCCCAGTCTGCTTCCATGGCAAAGTGGGGATTCCAACCTGGGCTCCCAAATTATACTTTCACACTAATCACTATCTAACGCTGCATAGCACTGGCTGTCACAATAATGCAAAACAGAGAAATCAAAGTAAGCAACATGGTGAAGATAGCTTATTAGTGAAGTGGAGCATATCTACTCTGCATCCCAGCTCTAGCACAGAAGCGTGCTGGGTGGCCTTGGGCTAGTCACACACTCTCAACCTAACGTACTTCACAGGGTTGTTGTGAGGATAGAATGGAGGAAAGGATAATAACGTAAATTACTTTGAGTCCCAACTGGGAAGAAGGGCAGGTAGGGTTGCCAAATCCCCTCACTCTTGGGGCAAGAGGCAGGAGACCTTCCGGGAAGTGATGTCATTGCGCAGAGCCTCATGCCACTCCTGGGAGCACGGTGCTCCACAGTGAGCCAATTTCAGTCCATTTGGGGTTGAAATTGGCCGGCTGTGAAGCCCAGGAACTCTCTAGGGCCCTCCTGGCAGCTCTCCCACACGCCGCAGCAGGCTGAATCAGGCCTACTTGGGGCTGAAATCAGCCCTGAAATCAGGAGTGCTGCTGAGAGGGCCCTGGAGAGCTTCTGTGCTTCACAATGGGCCAATTTAAGCCCCTAACGGGCACAATTCGCCCGTTTGGCAACCCTAAGGGCAGGGCATAAATGAAATTAAATAAATGCATCTATGAGCCGCTTTATATATTATGATTATTCGTCATTATTTTGGCCATTAAAGGGGCTTTGTTTTCCAAACTCAGGTGCCAATCCATAGTTTGGAGGGTTTTTAAAAAATTCTTATACAAGGAGATATTTTTAGGATTCTGCACAATTACCACAAACTTGGATAGTGTGATTAGGAAAAGCGTTTAAAATAGATTCATTTCAAAAGGTTATTAAAAGTGTGTAATAACAAGTCTGCTATTTTAAAGCTGCCAACAGTTTTCTCTGTTGTTTTTTCTTGCAAATCATGAGTTCTGTTATAGTGCTCATTTCTAAATTATTATTTGCAACTGCTTTTATGTCTCTATGTTTTGTTAAAGAATCCAGTCTTCACCTCATTGGCCACCAACCCACTAGATCCATATGCTCCAAAAATATTTAAAATTATCATTCTTCAATAGACATATGTCTATAATAGGGGGTTGACTCAAAGCCATGGGCTTAATACAAAAGTGGCATTCATGAGAGACTTATGAGTCCATTCTATGACATCTGTGGGTTTAGGGGGAAGTCTCTTAAGAAAACCGTAGAACTGTGCAGTGGTGGGTGGTGAATATTGGACTGTAGTGGGCATGCAAGGATGTTAAGTGTGTGATCTTCAACTGCACGTGTATCTGATTAAATACGTATATGTGTATTTTCCTTGTGTGTACACACACTTTTGGACATATCCTTACCCTCCTCTGACTGAGTGAATAATCACAGCCATTCTTACCCCAGTTTATTACCAAGCCAAAGAGCATCATTGTGGAATTCCTGATCACCCTAAATAAACTTCTTAAGCCTTCAGACAGGTCAAGTATGAAGGTACCTCTTTGTATACCACAACATGCTACCCTTGTGGAATTAGTATCCACCATTCTAGCACAGTGGTACTCTCTTTGATCCTGTGTGTGCTGCAACATCTTTGATGTATGAAGAACTTTTGGTCCCAAGGTACAGATGAATGGCACATAGTGAAGCGCCCTGCTGAAATTACACAAGTATCTGTGTGGTAAATAACTGGATGGGAAATCGCCAGGAACCTATTGATTTAGAATTATATACCTTTCTTATTAAATTGGTACTAATCTGATTTAGAATTGCAGAGTTTATGTAGACTGCACATTAAGAATCCCTCCTGCTTATATCCCACCCATCTTTGGTAACTTGATAAAGAATGCCATGATCTATAATCTACGATGTATAAATGTATAAAATGGAGCCATTGTTCACTTCCTTTAAAATTTACACCTGGCCATTACCAGACACTGATTATTGAAGGACTATTGGTTTTTTGTTCAAAACATAGTTTGATTTTCACTGTTACCTCTCTGTTGCTTTCCCCTTTTTCACTGATGGCCTACACTGGACTACAATAAGATCTTCCTCCATCCACAGTCACTGCCCCCCACATCCTAATACTGTTATGAATCCCAGCACACCATGTAAAAATATACCCCACATTCCAGGCTAGAAAGAAGAGCAGCCTGGAAGAAGAGCAGCAGCTGAATTTTTAACTTTCTGCATACCTCTCACCTTTGGTGGCTGTGTGAGGACACTTACATTCAGGGCTGATAAATCTTCGTGTATTTCCTAGAAAGACAGCTATTCTAGATTAAGATATTCTTAGCCCTGATGATCTCTTCAGGAGCTGACTTAGAAACAAATCTGCCCTTAATGTCTAATTAATTATATTTAAAATGATGGGAGTTTGTTTTTTCAGCTGGGCCAGACGGATTATAATAATAAGGCTCTTTCCTCCCCTCAGCCCACACTTACATGAGCTCCCTTCAGTCCTCCATATGCTTTACAAAGCAGGAATGTAAACAGCAATTAGCTTTGACATCAACGGATTTAAAATGGCGCGAGTCTGATCAGGATGGTGGTGTAAATTCTATTCAGGAGAACCCTCAAGCCCTGTTTGTGAGCTTCCTGCAAGAGATCTTAGAAATAATGTTACACCTGTTCGACCTTTTGCCTGATCGAGGCGCAGGTCTTTGTTTAATTGCGGGTGGGACAGAGGAGATGCCACTTGACCATTCCAGTCTGTAACCTACATTTCATCAGCCTGAATGGAAGTGATTGAGACGGGGTAAAAAAAAAAGGCAGAGGCCAAAAGAAAATAACCTGCTAGAACTTTCTCTGGCATCATCCAACAGTTGATACAACTTAGTAAAGCACTCAGTAGCACCTTTAAGATTAACCAACTTTATTGTAGCATAAACTTTCGAGAACCACAGTTCTCTTAGTCAGATGTATGCATACCCTCCAGGCATCTGACGAAGAGAACTGCGGTTCTCGACAGCTTACGCTACAGTAAAGTTGGTTAGTCTTAAAGGTGCTACTGGACTCTTTACTATTTTGCAACTACAGACAAACACAGTTAACTCCTCTGGATCTTGATACAACTTAATTCTTTATAGCCTAAATTTACAGAAATCTGAATAGGTCTTGTAAAGAATAGGTAAAAAAACCCAAAAACCCACAATTGTCAGACAACGCAATTCCTTTATATGCAGAGAGGGTTTTCATAGGATTCCAGTATATTTTTCCCTCCTCAACAACGTTCTAATCCATCCTGGTGCACACCATAGTGCCATGCTAACAGCAATGTGGCAGAGGTGTTTACTTCCATTTGAGGCTCCGCCTTACCCCACCTAGAAGCACGCTTGGCTCAAGCTCTCCACTGTTGCAGCCTCTGCTGAAAAAAGCCTGGTAAATGGACAAGATTCTTGGGTGGTCTATGATGAAATGTGGGAGGACCTTAGTTTGAAGCAAACATATTGGCCGTGTTGCAGAACTTAGGTATTTTACTCAGTGAGACAGAAAGGTTCACAGTCAGAAGAGTTAGGCAGGACTGCAGAGAGCAGTTATGTATAACTTCTTGGAGCAGGGTTGCAGTCAGAAACACTTCAGTGTAATAAAAGGAAAGCTTTAAGATTAATAGGTTAATAAACGGTAACAGAAATAAACCTAACCAATACCAAGAAAAGGCAAAGAAATTAAAGTGAATGTTCCCGCTATTATGTGGGAATTGGTAGTAGAGAGAATAGAAGGCTATTGGAATTTTCTGTACTGTTTTGTTTTAGTATGGTAGAAAAATTAGAATGTACAGAGAAAGAGTGAAAAAATTATGTTAAGGCTGTTTATGGTCTAGAAGCAGACATTTGAGTAAAAGCAGAAGCAGAAATCCACTAAAGATCAATGGGAAAGAAGCCTCTGAAATCCAAATAAATCTTAAAGCATTGTTTAAAAAATCAATTTTAATGATGATCCCAGCACTTTGAGAGCAACATAGATTTTAATTTGCGAAACATTTGTGTACTAGGACATTTTGCTGTAATAATTATATTTTTAATCAATGAATGTGATAATAGGAAGTGAATATGCAAATACTCTTTCTCCCCAAATTAAGCTCCTGCAAGAAATATGTACTTGCTATCTTCTAATTCTCTCCGCATCTGAAACATTTTAATCTAAAAAACCAGATAAATACAAAATAAGTCAATTTGAACAAGCCAGTGGAGCAGAAGTATTCTTGTGTTGTGCTGGGTCATTAATTACAAGATTACTGTGACTGCTTGTGAGAATGTTGCAAAAAAGCTGTTACCAACATTGTCTCAAAACAAGCCAGTTTCTGTCTAACAGAGGATAATACATAATTACATAGCTTACTTCCAGTGCCAGCCATTAACAAATAAGAACAAAATCTAACTTCATCACTGTTTTAGATTTTGTAGTATCAATAAATAGCCACTGTAGATGTAGCACAATCACACAGTACATGGAACATGAAAAAGGCCTGAATATGGAATATGTTCCCCTAGTTTTCAATTAAAAGAATATCCAAAAAGTACCTTGTGTATAAAAAAAAAAATTCAGCCTCTTCCCTCCTTATTGTGCCCTGACCTGGATAGCCCAGGTGAGCCTGGTCTCATCAGATATCAAAAGCTAAGCAGGGTTGCCTTGACTAGTAATTAGATTGGAGACCTCCAATGAAGACCAGGGTTGCAGAGGCAGGTAATGGCAAACTACCACTGTTAGTCTCTTGCCGTGAAAACTCCACCAGGGGTCGGCAAAAGTCAGCTATGACTTGAAGGCACTCTCCACCACTCTTTTTATTGTAATATGCAATTGTAATAAGCTACCCCTCCAGGAGTATGTCTCATATACATCACTCGTGTTTAGCCCATGGCTCACAATCTATGCCCCTGATTAAGCCAGCCCAGTGATTCAGGGCCTCCTGGACCAGCCCAGGCTTTGGAGCTGTACTATGCATTTTGTTGTTGGTTGGTTGTTTAAATTATATCTGTATTTCTCTATAAGCTGCTTTGAATCCCTAGCAGGGAGGAAAATAGAATATAGATTTTTAAATATGCAAAAGTTTTTGGAAGGAACTCTGTCTTAAATATTATTTCTATCTTATCAAGAATACTCTCTAGTTGATTTATGGCACAGATTTGTGAAGGAGTTGATGGTGTTCAGCATCTCTCAGCTCAATTCTGCACAGGATTTTTTTTAAACCTTAAAAAACTCGAGATAAAAATTCTCTTCCCTAGTCGCAATGACTGATCTTGAGCTAAATCACTTTGTTCTCACTTGTAAAACTAGAACATTAATTGACTTCCTGGAACCCAGTCTTTATGTAGCTTTCATAATGCAGTTTAAGGGGTTAATATGAAGGCTAAGCAACACATTTCAGCTTCTAGTGGGTTGTGTTTCGGTTCCCTGATCTGACTTTCATTCATTCATTCACATGCCAGATGCCAGTTCCCATTGGAGAACTTGCCCCTGGCAGTTCAGCTCAGGACCATTGGACACGGGAGATGGGCCTCCTGCCTTTTCCCTGTACCATTTTCTTGATTGAAAATAGCTATGAGGAGCACTATTTGTCCTGTGGATTGGGCTGCACATCAACTGAACATACGGCTCTTGGGGCATGGCAAGTAACCAGAACTGAATCTGCCTTTCTACTCAGCCAGCCGATATCCTAGCACTGTTAAAAAAATCCAAGAGATTTCCAAAAGCTGTCCCCTGTCAATTCCTTTTAAATAATCGAACCAGATAAGCAATACAATGAGTACATATTCCAGCCAATTCCTTCCCCCTCCCTTGTCACAAATTGCTACACAACTTTGCCACTGCCTGTCCTCCTCTTTTTTTCAAGATATTTATTTCAGAGTAATCCTGTTTTATCTTTTCTAGATCTGTGTACAGCTTTCTGTCATTTGCCAAGTAAAAGGCAAAGCCTCTGATTTATCTATGATGGTAGAAGCCCCCCCCTCTCCAATTTCATAGTTAATTCCTTCTGTACAGCTTGAGTGTTGTCTTCCATCATATTGCTTTGCTGGAATATGTGACAGCTGAGGAATCTTAAGAAACAACCATGGATAAGATTTACCAACATGTATAAATCCTACTCATTCTTCTAAAAAGCTTTCATCATTCTAGATTCGTTGTTCTTTAACAATTTCTTAACAAGGCTAAACATCATGCCACATTCATTTTAGATATGAAAGAAATGCTGTCCTACTGCTATAGGCCCATATTCTAACAAACTATTTATGTAATTTATTGTACGATTTATACTCCACCTTTCCTCATGCCTCGAGGCAGCTTACAAATTCACATATAAAACATACAATAAAACCACAAATAGCTCCTGCTAAAAAATGCCTGCTGCCTACAATCCATTTGTTTGCCTTAGTAAATAAAATGGCTCTGCAGTGACTTCTAAACACTTCTAGATATGATGCCCCTCTCGCATTTCATTGAAAAATGTATTTGATGACATGTAAGGTTCTTTATTTTATCATAGATGCTAATTATAGACTGGTATTATGCCTAGCATGGAGGTGTTCCAAACATTTTAAGTCTTTTAGGCATGACTCAAAATTAAGTGACTGTTCCTGTCACAACTTTATCATTAGACTCAAGTTATCATGTCAAATATTCCTATAATGTGCATATTCAAAAGAGATCTCTGTCTTCATTTGTGCCATCACCACAAATTGTTGGTCAGACCTGCCCTCACATTATTAAAGAAGGCTTATGGATATGGAATATCATAAGTCCCTCTCCTCATGTGCTTTAAAAGCCCAAGCAGACTGTCCGGCTAAGATGGAAAACTACTAGAATGTGAGTATGAGGTCAGACTAGCTTTAGCTCCCACCCCAGAGATGTGCAGAACTGAATAACTAAAGGGTCTCCAGCAGCTCTTGAGTTAATCTCATTATTCACCCTCCTGATCTTTCCTGATCCCATTTTCCCACCTGAGTCACTCAGGGACTGATAAGCCTTACCCATCCAGCCATCAGTAGTCATCAATAATCTTTTTACACCTTTAATTCCTCTCAGGAAGGCACAATCAAGCTTTCTCGGTCCTATTGTCACAACTCCATCATGTAATTTTTTAAGGGCAAAGACTCTCAGTCCTACCTCACGGCATGTCTCATAGTATATCTGACTGTCCTGCCATGTGTTCATTGTGTGTTCTGGAATTTCCCCCCAAACACCCTCAGACTATATCTGAGTCCCCTCTCTCCCCTTCCATGAGATGCTGGCCATCCATGCTGCTCCTTAGCAGAAACTTCTTCGCTCTCCAAGCTCTCCTGGAACTGGTAAATATAACTCAACTCTTGAACTTCTATTCCCACTTTCCTCACTGTTTCTGTAGTTAGCTCTGTATGTGTGCTGTATGTGTATCTGGTGTGTGTATTTTATGCTGCTGATCTTTAATATTTTATAAATAAAAATCCCTTTTGGTTGAACATCTACTTTATTGAAAGAGTTCTCTAGAGGAAGGGAACCTCGTATACACAGGTGTAAAAATCCCTAAGTTACCCCTCTCGCAGGCTCTCCTTGCACGCTAATTCCCCCAACTCACAAGGAGACCTCACAGGGTAACAAAGTGGCCATTACTTATTTTGCATACTTTAAGTTAGTGACATATATTCATATTCAATTCTTCTATAAGGCTGTTGACTAAAATGGTTTGAACAGGGAGAACTGAATTATTCAACATTTATACAATTCAAAGACAAAATTTAGCATGTTGTAATAAATGTATTCCTGGAGTTTTCAGTGCTAGGCATTACAGTAATTTTTGTGCATTAATAAATAATGCTGCTTTAATTGCTGGGATCTTGCAGTAAGTATAGCCTGTTATCTCTGCTGAGATTTAGAGAGATACTTCTATAAAGCTAAAGAGGTCCTAGTACATGTGCACAAATTTATGGCAAGATTGCTCATTCTCAAGAGACACAACTATGTTGTGAAATATTTCCATTACTTTCATCCAATTTTATAATATGCTTCCCTGTGATACAGTTGGAAACAGATTTCACCAAAGTGAAACTATGAAATCAAACCTTTTGTTTGTTTGTATCCTGCTTTCATATTTATGACATCATGTGATATCTTGAATGACATTAAAAATAATATGTTAGCTTAGAACAGTTTGACCTTAGAATCCAGTTTTAATGTGTGTTTGGGGATTTTACCAAATATGCTTTTGTCATCTCTCTCCTTTTAATAATTTCAGTAATGCTGCACACCGCTTAGTTGTATTGCCAATGTAACAAAATACAAAACTTTCAGAAGACAAGCAAAAGAGAAGTCTCCCATTGCTACATTAGTAATTTTATTTCTCCATGATTTCAGCATACTATGATTTTTTAGTCCTATTGTATCTGCTCAAAACCATCCAGCTAAACTCAGCCATTTTCACACACGTTCGTAACCTCATGGCATGAAGTGTCTTCCTAGCGCTATTTCCCGGCACGATCCCCTTTAATGGTGCAATGACATCAGAAAACATGCCATTAAACGGGATCATGCCAGTAAATCACACTAGGAAGATGCTTCATGCCATGAGTTTTGAGCGATTTTCCAGAGGGTTAGAGCGTGTGAAAAACGTCCTCTGTCTGCCCTCTGATAATACTAAAGTGTTCTATGACTTACTTGTTAGATATTTTACAGACAAATATTCACAGATCATCTGTCAGGATTTGGACTCTACTATTAGAACAGGTAGTGCTCTAGAGCAGGTAATGCACGAGTCACAAGGGGGGGGGGTGTGAGGAGGGATAGTTGTGAATTTTCTGCATTGTGCAAGGGGTTGGACTAGATGATCCTGGAGGCCCTTCCAGCTCTATGATTCTATGAGTTTAGGTCATTGCCAGATTGCTAAGGAAAATCAGGATCATTACAGTTGCTTGAAAAAGTATTATTCAGAATAGTCTAAGGATGTGGAAATAGTATGCTGTACCACTAGGCTTGCCAAATCCAAGTTAGGAAATTCCTGGAGATTTGGGGGTGAAGCCGGGGGAGGGATCTCAGTGGGTATAACGTCATTGAGTCCAGCCCTCCAAAGCAGCCATTTCTCCAGAGGAACCAATCTCTGTCATCTGGAGATTGGTTGTGATTCTGGAAGTGTCCATGCCCCACCTGGAGGTCAGCAACCCTACCTGCCACAGTTGAATTGACATGCCACCAATATGCAAAACACTCAGCTTCATTTATACTTTTCAATTGAATCAAGTGAGGCAATGAATGTTCAGACTGGCATTTGATAGAGGTTAGAGTACTCCTAAGAGCGTCCATGCTTTAGATAAGGTTGCATTTCCTTGAAAGAAAAAGTTTGCAACTTACTGATTTTATGAATAGGAGTGAGTGATTTGGGTTCTGATTCGGAACCCCCCCCCCCTCAAATTGGGCCTGAATCATAAAGATTTGGGATTCCTGAATCAGGCCCAGCATTGCTGGTCTGATTCAGACATACCAAATCAAAGCTTTCCAAAGCGATTTGTATCACTTCGGGAAGTTTTGGGCAAAGCAGCAACAGCCGCTCCCACAGTACTTTTCTAGCTGTCAGTTTCAAATGCCCCGCCGCCAGCTTCACTCAATGCTTTGGGTGAAGCTGGTGTGGGGCGTTTGAATGTGTCCCTTCTCCTGCTCCTCATGAGCAGCACAAGAAGGTAGGCTCTGAGCTTCGGTGTGCATCAAATCTTTATAGAGCACACTGAAGTGATTCAAACACCCAAATCCCGAAGCGGCTTGCTGCTTTGGAATTTGGGTCATTCCAAATTGTTTTCTCACTTCGGGTAAACTCAAAACAGGAAACGCGAATATTTTTCTGCTGCACATCTTTAGTTATGAGGATTATTTATAGATGGAAGTTCAAGCCTTCACTGTCGCATATAGAATTCTTGCTATATCCTTGAGAGGTAGGATGTGGCCATAGTTATCTGTGCTCTGATCACATCTAGACTGGACTGCTGCAATGTGCTTTACATACTGCATTCTCTGCATAATTTACATATTTTACATAATACAGTATGCTTTATAGCCTTTGAAGACTGCTTGGAAACTACACAGGCATTAGCTTTGTCTTTTTGTTTGTATAAAAATTTATACACATGGAGTCTGTATCTGTTTTAAACAGTTAACTGTTATTGGCCTCCTTCCTGGTTTTTGGTTTTGTGTTTTTTGTATTTTTGTCAGGTGCCCACTGGTGAGATGCCCACTCCCAGTGATTTGCCTGTCTGTCCACCAATTGCTGGTGATTGGCAGGAGGACAAAGGCCACCCAGATTGCTTGCCATCGGAAGGTAACAGGCACAGTACTGAGCCCTGTGCAATGACATCACATTCAATTATACCGGAAGTGACAGCATTATGCCCAACACATAGTGCCCCAAACATAGTGAAAATACTGTGTTTGATTCTTAAAGAATTAGCCCTGGTGTAAAGCTGTCTCTTTCAGTCACACTGGAAGTGATGTCACTATGCAGGAGTGTGTGCACGCTGATGCACGTAAATGAGAAAGACCTTGGAGGGTGAATATGCTCCCAATCACACACTCCTGCCAGTTGTCAGGGGAACCTGGCAACCATAGTTTGTATGTTTTTATTGAATTATTGTTTTACTGAATTATTATATTGCTTTTATCAAATGCTGATTATCTGGCCTCTGTGATATTGATGGATATAGATTTGGAGGTTTTTTATATACTTATTTTTATATACTAAACCTATGTTTTTTCAGTATTACATCCTTTGCACTTTTTCTATGCTCAGGAGCCAAAGTACTACTTGTAATGTAACCTGTAAGAATTTGACACTTGAAACAAGAAGACTTGAAACTCTGTAAGAACTGATATACTGCTTTTAGGGCTGCACTTGTATTATATGTTATATTATTCTATAGATTCCAATAGAAATCAGTACCAGAGAGCCTTTTGTAGAAAACTGATTTGATGCAGCAAGCTGGTTTTGGCCACCTGTGGTATTATCTTCCTTAAAGCTGAGAAGGAACTGGGGAAAAGGGCACGAATAGGAAAACATCCCTTCCTATCCACAGATTTCAGTTATCAGAAGATATCAAGGCACCAGATTGAGATTCATTGGCGCCCTTGAAAGTATTATGCCCAGAAGAAAGTAGGTAAAAGGTTAGACAGTGTCCTTCTAAAATGAGGGCAGAGGAAAAAAACTGTGAAGACTGGAATTCCCCCAAATAGAGGGGCCAGCCCAGAATTGCATCTTCAAATCAGAACTGACCCTAGATGTTACGAGCCAGTAAGATATCAAATATTAGAATATTGTAATATTGTTATGATTATCTGAAAGTATTAATTGCCTGTGTTTCTATTGTAATTTTGATGAGCTCCGGACACAAGGAGACCACCTACTCCTGTGAAAAAGGGGCTCCTCCATTGTTTAAATTAAACAATCATATATTGCTTCATTCTACAGGACTCCGTGGTGTGTGTGTCTCTTATTGTGATTGGCGAGAGGGACACCTAAGGCACAAGTTTGTGCATAACAATATTATGAAACCTCCTATTTCCCAAGCAATTCTCAATTGTTTTTACATGGAACATAAGATTTGTTTGGCAAATGAAGAGATTTTATTTATTTAAAATGTTTCTATGCCACCTTTCCCCCCAAATAGGGTCCCCAAGGCGGCATACATAAAAACATTAATAGACCAGCATTTTAAAAGTATATATAAACATTACTAAAAAATTCAATAAAAATTTATAGACATACAAACACAACACAACCAGGTAGTGCTTAAAAGTGCAACCTCCTTTAAACATTCAAGAAGATGCAACACTGACAGTCAAGCCAGCTATTAATTCAGTAGTTTGTACATCTGGAAGTTTAGTGGCAAAGGTTGAACAAAACTGGGCTCCCTCAATACTCAGTGAAGGGACTTTTTACAATGCTGCTTTCTTCATCAAATAAGAGCTGAGAAAGAGGAAGCCCCAGCTGCACACCTCATCACATTCCACATACAGCTTACATCTGACAGTTTGGCTGTAAATCCTGATAATGGCTCTCTCGCCATCTTCCTTCATACTTTCCCTATATGTAGAACAAACAACTAGAAACAGTTGCACACAAAGAAATGGAGGGGGAAAGAGCCAGGTTTAAATAGATACACTAAGGGATAAGTTTATATATATGTGACAGAAATTGTAGGTATGGTACAGTGGTGAGAGGAGGAAAAATTGGCAGCCAGGTCTCCTTTTCAAGTACACATTCTACCTTTAATTTCAGAGAATACCAAGATGGATTTGAGTTTCTGATTTCCCCTTTACCACTTTTTTACAATTGTGTGTGTTCGTGTGTGCATGTGTATAGCTGATTGGTTTCAGCAACAGACTTTCAGTGTCAGCTAAAGATTTTGGATGAGATTTCCTCTATTTGCTACCACATACATAGCATACTGGTGGACATATATTGATCATGCTACTGTCCTGCCCTGGAAAAGTCAGCAGAGCACTGGTTCTTTTATGCTTCGTTAAGCCCTCTAAGTGGTTGAAGGGCTCGAAGGAACATCACAGGACCACAGGACTAGTCTCCCTCTGTGCATATGTGTATGGTGAGGGGAGCCACTAAGCAGTAGAGAACAGTTTGACTGATAAAAGAATTGCTCTTCCCTGCCATTTACAGGTGCCAGGCAGTGACAAAGAGCACTAGCACTATCAAGGGCCAGTTACTGTTCTTACTTACTCACCGTTTCATTAACTCACCCACCCTTCTGGGCAGGCTAGCAATGTCTGTGGGAAGCAGCCACCTTTCCCTTCCCTTTCCAGCTGGGCAACAGTTCTCAGCCTCTCCCACTGCTCTCACAGAACAGAATGGCAAGGAAGAGTCACTCATACCTGCTCAGACGTATATTGTACAGAAATCATTTTTTTAAGAGTAAGTGTGGCTAGAATATTATGCAATATTTTCCTCTGTATCATCTAATCCCCTAAAGCCTTTCTTCCTTATGGTTTTTTAAAAGCAAAAAACCAAGCAAATAGGAAAGTACAAGCCAGTTTTTAGAGATTAAGGCATCAGTTGTCACACAAAAGGAGTGAAAACTGATTTTTATTTTCCCATCCGGCTTATTCATCCTCATTCATGTATTTTTCTTTCATCTTATTGCATTTTGAGATGTATGTACTGACAGCACATACATACTGGGTGGAGAAGGAATAGAAGCAGAAGAATGTTCAGTATGTGATGCATAATTTAATTCCCATTGGAACCAGTGAGTGGCAGGGGGAAGAAGCCTGGCTGTCCATTTGCTTAGCAAAGCTACTACACTAAGTCTTCAAACAATGACAAGCAACAGCCTTGTACACAAGATCTCTCCATGTACTGACTGAATACACAGAAGGAAAGGGTAGGTGTAATATATTGTATGTAAATAAGTTTGTGTGTATTAATGTAGGGGGGTTGAATAGAGGTATGCCCTCAAAAAATTTCCATTTCACATTCAGATTCAGGGTTTCTGGAGGAACTATATTATTATTATTTTATGAATGGGGCATTGCTGACTCAGATCTAATTTGTTTGGGGGGTTTTTGTTCTGAGTTTGTTATGAGTTTCTGCCCCATTCTTTGCAATGGGGACTTCCAGGTTCTTTGGGGCAGCTGTTTTTGCACTTAACGGCATCAAAGTCACACAGCCACTGATCCACCAAGTTGCATTACACAGTTACATTACACACACATGCACGCACGCACGCACACACAAAACAAAGGGCTCTGAAAAAGCTGCTGTGGTGGAACATAGGGAGAAAGGCAGTCCCATAGATATGCTAGACCATGAAGAGTTTTGTATGTGATATATAATACTTTGAATTGAGCCCAATAACTGATAGGTAGCCAGTGGAGAGACTGCAGAATGGGAGTGATATTAATTCTTCTCCTAGCTCCCAATGATAACCAGGCTGCACTGTTCTGCACCAACTAAAATCTCCAAGTAAACTTAGAGAGGAGACCTATGTAAAATGCATTACACAAGCAAACTTTGTCTAGGTGAGGCAAGCTGCATGGAAAAGCCTGAGTGAATATGTCTATGCGCATGACAGGAGAGTTTATTTTATTAGTGAAGATCTGTGTGAAAAATGAGTCTTTGTTATTGGGTCTGTGAATATAATTTTAAGAATATATAATTATTTTGAAACCAAGCTTATAAACCTATTCTGAAACCAATATGCTTATCAAGACTGCAATCATCATGCTCATGTACTTATGAATAAATTCTACTTCTGATGAAGCAAAAAAGGACCTGCTTTTCACCTCAGAGCCACCCCCACAAGCTGACTGTTCTGTCATACTACCATCAATAAATAAGCCTTCCTATACCAGTTCAACTGAAGAGGTCTAAGGCACAAAAACCAGTGGCACCAAAAACATTTTGGGAAAACCAAGGGAGTTAATGAGGCAGCAATATATGTCACACAAACAGGGCAAAATGCCACCCATATTGTTACCAGTGGTATGCAAATTCCAAAGGGAAGGTGTTCTCAAGATATAAGCCCAGGTAAAGTAGAGAACATACGAAGTTGTGGGAAGAGGGAGAGTAGTGTGAGTTGTGAACAGGGCCCTTCTGAGGTAAAAGTTTAAGGTAATATAAGCAGAAGCTATAATAAAGATCTAAAGGTAAAGATGCAAGCACCTGTGCAAGCACTGAGTCATTGCTGACCCATGGGGGGATGTCACATCACGTTTTCTTGGCAGACTTTTTACGGGGTGGTTTGCCATTGCCTTCCCCAGTCATCTACACTTTACCCCCGGGAAACTGGGTACTCATTTTACCAACCTCGGAAGAATGGAAGGCTGAGTCAACCTTGAGGCAGCTATGTGAACCCAGCTTCCACCAGGATCGAACTCAGGTCATGAGCAGAGCTTGGGCTGAAGTTCTGAAGCTTACCACTCTGTGCCATGGGGCTCTAATAAAGATCTAGGGCAGTTTAAAACAAAATCTTTATTGGGGCATGAGTGTGCTGGACCCACCCACTGCCTCCACATGATCACAGGATCATCAGCACAGTGCAAATGTGTATAGCGTCCTCTTGTGTGCTCCCTCTCCATGATTGCCTATGTTTGGAAAGCAATGTTTCCACCACGGGGTGGGAGGGTATATGTGAACACTTCTGTGTTGTCCCATCATGCAGACAACCAGCCGACCATACAGAAGCTGGAGGTGGGGCTGGAGCCAGTGCACTCATGCCTGCTATCTCAACCAGTGAAAGACCAGGGGACAAGGGCATGGGAGCAGCCATCAGTAACAGTGTGATGTCACTTCCAGGAAAAGCCCAGAAGTGATAACCACGCTTCTCTAGCAATTGGCATTCTAGCGATTCTGGTGATTCCTACAGAGGACTAATGTTACATCACTTCTTGTTTTTCCCCCTAAGTGACATCACACCATAGGCCTGATGGATTTTTTTAAAAAATTATCCTTGGATGGTAAATAAGAGCTGGGGGTCAGAATCATCCACCCCTATCAGGATACTGTCAACTGTACAGTTGTCTCTCCATTATCAGAAGACCTGGAAACCGATACAAGAAGGTCTATCGAATGGAAAAAATTAAAAATTTTGTGTCTAGAGAATCTCAGCAAAGAAAATGAATGCATTATATATATGCCATTTTTCAATCATATCAGCAAGAATGATCTCCAAACTCCAAACCAGCTTTTTTGACATATTCTCTATTTATAGTATAATATAAATAGCAATAACACACTGTCAAATGTCGCATTATATATGATTTTGGTAAAATCAACAGAAGCAATGTATATAGTCAAGCTAAGAGTTATTTCAAAGACTATATTTGATATCCTGCTGTTCATAATTATTGGATTATTATTGCATTTTGTATTTGCATGTTCAATAAAAAATGCATTATGTTATACATTTGTTATATTTGGTGTTAAAAATGATCAATAAAGTTTACAAAATAAAAAATTATCCTTTTTGTGTTCTCAGAAACTTAGTCTCATTTGCTATCTCACACATAGCAAGTGTTAGCCAACACTGGGTAGAATTTTGGAAACTATGGCAAAAAGTTGCCATATGTACTACACTGAATAGATGCAAAATAAGGGAGCCAGTGAAAGAAACAGTGATCCTTCACAAATAGGGAACCATGTGCAACAGCAGGGCAAAGTGGTAGTCACTGTAGATACCAGTTTAATTTTCACATTTTGTATCAAACTATCCATGACCTTTCCTAGCAACTGATTCCCTTTGGATAGGGTTGCCAACCTCAAGGTAGGGAAACCGCAAAACAAACCAAAAGGGCAAGCACCAAAAGGATAAAATGGGCGTTAGACTATTCGCTGGTTTCATCTGACATTAGCAAAGTGATTCAACACCACTGTCATTTACTAGAGGAAATCCCTGGATGTGAGCGCCCCCCTGCCATAGGATATCGCTGCTCTAAGAACATCAAGGACATTTTAATTTGATCTGAATTTAGGAGCAGCCCTCCACCTCATGAGCTCCCACGTGGACATCATCCATGCGGGGGGTGTAGTGTTTGTAACCTTATGATTGATTTAAGGTCCATAAATCATCCACCTCTAAAGACCATCCACACTGTGCCTATTTTTTCTAACTGCAAAACATCGAATATAGTATACATCATCCAGTGTATCTGCAATTTATGTTACATAGGGAGCACTACTAGACCCCTCAGGGTGAGAATTCAAGAACATTTATCACGGATTCGAACCCAGAATACTGAAGCCCCCCTGGTATCTCACTTTATTGGAGTGGGTCATGAGCCTAGAGACATGAAGGTGTCGGTCCTGCAAGTAGTACAGCAGCCTCTACAAGCTGACTGTTCCCAGAAACTCTTACAAGTGGAGATGGAATTTATTTTTAAGTTACAAAGCATCACCCCAGGAGGTCTGAATAGTGAGATGGATCTTTCTTGTTTTTTATAACTCTGTTTCTTTAAATCTCCCCATGGACAGTTATATCTGCATGTACCTTTAAGGTTCCAGTTTACAAAAAGGCTGCTAATTAGCAACGCGGACATGGTGATTTCCCGTCGGAGCTCTCCCACTGTGGAGTGGTATCCTGTCCTGTTGGTTGGACTGTATTGAATTATTTACACTGTGATAGAAATTTTGGGTGTGTTTCCTTGTAAGTACAGTGTTTTATAAGTTCGGGGGTGAAATCCATGAAGATAAAAAATGGAGTGTCTGGCTAATTGTTTTTGTGTCATCGTAGATTATTGCCCTGAGGAAGCCTAGTTGGTGAAACGGAAATGTTATAGGATGCAAGCATTCGTCCGTTGGCGGCTTTCCAACAGAGTCATTTGTTATCTTTAATTGGAGCACTACCCCAACACAAATTCCTTTGATTCCATGAACTGTATATAAACCTACCGCATGAAGGACAGTACCAACAGATTTTTTGATTGCTGGTTTATTATTATTGTACTTGCAACTTGCTCCTTTCAAATATTAACTGCTTGAATGCTAGTCCATTATTATTGTGCTGGTTTATCATTATTATTGTACTTGCAATTTGCCTTTTTCATATTATTGCATTTGCAACTTGCTCTTTTCAATTTTTGTTCTTTTCAATTTGTGTACATTATCAATTTGCATATTATACATTGTTTGTTTATCAATTTGCATAATACACTATATCAACATTAATTGTGTGTTAACTGGTTGCTGCCTTCCTTTGTTACTGGTGGTAACCTCAAGGTAGGGCCTGGCAATCTCCTGGAATTATAGGTCATCTCCAAAGATCATTTTCCCTGGAGAAAATGGCCGTGTGGACGCTTTGGTGTTTATACTCTGTTGAGATCTTTCCCCTTCCCAAACCCTGCCCTCCTCAAACTCCTCCCCAAATCTCCAGGAATTTCCTAATCTGGAGCAGACAACCTTAGGACTTTAGGAAACACAATAAATCCTTGTACGGACATACAGAATTTTTATTGTTCGTGTGGAATCTTTTTATTGTTTTTATTGTTCATGTTGAAAACCAGTGTCTCAGTGTGGTCAAAACTGGCCCAAAACAGCACTTTTGCACACATCCTCACAGAACACAACCCTACGTCTGCACATTCACAAATAAATCCCTTGGAGTTCAGTGAGTCTAGTTTAGGATTGCAGGCATAGTTTATTTCAGTTAAGAAAAAAACATGCCTTGAATTATGTACAGAATACCTGCCCTTCTTCCCCCACCCCAGTTCATATATACACTTCTCTCTCCCTCATCTAACTTTTCTTCATCAGCTTCATTCAGTTCCATGCCATGCAGAAAACAATGCAGGGAGGCAGAGCCCAAGCTCTGCTCTCCTTGGCAAAGGCCTGTGTTTTTGTGCCCTCAAGCAGTAGATTAGCTGCTGGGTGGAAGCACAGGGAGGAGGCAGGGAGCACAGGGAGGAGGCAGGGTGTGTGCTTCGGGTTTCCGATTCAGGAAAAATACCCAGATCGGACCCGATCTGTAAAGATTCGGAAATCCTGAATCAAAGCTTTCTGAAGCATGGGTTGCTTTGAGAAGTTTTGGGGGCTGAGTTTAAAGGGCCCTTTCCCTGCCTCCTGCAAGCAGCTGGTCCTTTTAAAATTCAGCTGGCAAGCAGGGGGATCCCCCCACCTGGCAACTGAAATTTAAAGGGCCCCTTTCATGCCGCTTGCACGCGGCAGGGGGCTTTTAACATCCCAAACCCCTCCAGCCCCAGTGGTTCAGTCTTCAGGCTAGGATCTGGGAGACCCAGATTCAAATCCCCACTCTTGAGGAAACTCATTGGGTGACCTTGAGCCAAGCGCTCTCTCTCTCTCAACCTAACCTACCTCACAAGATTGCTGTGAGGATAAAATGGAGGAGAGGAGAATGATGTAAGCTGAGAGGGAGAAAAGAAAGCTAAAGACAGGGGAGCAGATAAAGGCAAGTTGTCTGGAAGGAAGGCCCAAGGCTCAGTGGCAGAGCATCTGCTTGACATGTGGAAGGTTCTAGGTTCAATACCTGGCATCTCCACTGAAAGAATCTGGCAGTATGTGATGTGAAACACCTCTGCCTGAGACCCTGGAGAGCCACTTCCAGTCTGAGTAGACAATACTGAGATGGACCAAGATGTAAGGTAGCTTCATGTATGTTCATGGGTATACAAGGAGAGAAAGAAACAAGAAAAGTATAGCAGCTGTGGGGGTTTCCAGAGAAGGGAAAAAGGAAATAGCTGGGAAAAGGAAAATGAGATGCCCCTCTCACAAGTCCTTGCATGTCTTCTGCTTATATTATTATTATAATAATAAAATATTTTCATATTAATCTAATTGGACACTGTGTAATGAAAAGGAAACACATGTGTCCTTATAATTATATAACTACTGTGTCTCCATGAGAGTTCTCTCAAGAATAAAACCTTTCAAGATTTCATTTAACGGATAAAATACAAGAACTTTCCTTCCTGTTGCAGGAAAATCTTGATCTATAAAGGCATTAAAAGCAACGAACCATTAGAGAGCTGGAAAATTGTTGGATCTGATTTTTTTTTAAAGGAAATCCCTTGAAAGAAATAGAGGGCTGCCATCAAGTGGCTGAAACAACAAAATAAAAGAGAGGAATGAAATTCAGTTGCATTACCATATGTTCTGACTGCAACTCTCTATGAAAACAGTCTGAGCACATACACAGGTTACTTGGAGATATGAGGCCTTCCCCATTCAAAGATTTGTGCTGCTGGAGGCATATGAAATCTGCTAAGAAGGGTGATAGAATGGATGGATTTTCCTGCTCATTAGAGGAAAACACAGCACCTTCAGTGTTTAAAAAAACTAAAATTAGACCACTTTCGAAGATATCATCTTTATATGACATGGCCCTGTATCCAACCTACTCTTTTGAGAGAAAGTCTTGGAAAGAGTGATGGCTGAACAACTCCAGGTATTCCTAGATAAAACCTAGTATCTAGATCTTTCAAATATGGATTCAGACAATAGTTAATCAATAGACAGAGTACACTCTTCTGGTCTTCCTGGATCTCTCAGTGGCTTTTGACATCACTGACCATGGTATGCTATAGGGAACCTGGAGTTTTCCCAGAAATACAGCTGTTCTCCAGACTACCAAGATTAGATCCCTGCAAGAAATGGCACTTTGGCAGGCTGGACTATACAGCATCATATTCCCATTGAGCTCCACGCAAACTGCAGGAGCACACCCGCGGCTGGCATGATGGTGTCAGTTCCTGTAAGTTACGTCATCATGTGCATGCAAAAAGATAACTGCCAGTAAGTTCCAGGTCCCCCCTCCCCATCCCTCCAGAAGGGTATAGGGGACCTGAGAGCCCTAGTTACCCAGCATGGCACCTGTTGTCACCATGGTGTCTGCCAGTACTTTCCCTGGTGCCCACCAAAGCTTTAGAGAAAGTAGGTGGGTACATTGTAAGTCAGGGCTTGTTATTAGCAGCTCTCATTCCAATGACAAGTTTTCCACAGCTGTAATAGCAGCTGCACCGACTGAAAGATAAGGATGACTGATAAGCACTTGGGCATCCTTTAGTCAGCATGTGGTCCATTCTACCCTCAGGCCTTTGTTTGTTTCTTCTAAATCCCCAATCTCTATCTCTTTACCCGCTTGGGTTTTCCTTCCTTTTTGATTCTCTTTCTATGTCTCTTTTACAAACATGGTTGCCAGCCTCCAAGTGGGGACTGACATTCTCCTGGGATTACCACTAAACTCCAGACCACAGAGATATGTTCTCCAGGAGGAAATAGCAGCTTTTGGATGGTGGATTCTATAGCATCACATTCCTGCTAAGTTCCCTCCCCATTCCAAACTCTGCCCTCCGCAGGATCCATCCCTGATTCTCTAGGAATTTTCCAATCTGGAGTTGGCAAACCTATTTACAAAATAAGTGGGGAGGTATTCTATATAGCTCTTGTGGCAGCCATTTTGGGTTGGTGCTCCCCATTCTTCAAAATCCCAAAAGTGTGTGCGTGCCTGCGTGTGTGGTGCCCTCAAGTCAAAGATGACTTATGGTGACCCATGGTGGGGTTTTCTTTTTTTTTTGGAATTTTTTTTTTATTTTTAATATCTAAAACAGAAATCTACAAAAAAAACTACAAAAGTACTAGGAAAGGGGCCAAGGGAAAGAAGAAAGAAAGAGGGAAGGAGGTCTGGAAAAAAAGGGGGGGGTTACATACAAACAATAAACACTACACTACAATGTTTTCCCTTCATACTGCCATGGTTAAAAATTTAAGCCTTCATAAAGCAATGATGGAGTGGTTGACCTTGCTAAATACAAAATACAACCCATATTAAATTTTCTTCCCCCCCGCCCTGGGCCTCAGACGCAGTTCTCTCTGAGCAGCTACAGCCACTGCGCTCACTGCCTCCCCCCTCCCTTCAGGCTTCGAATCTTCTTCATTTTGCATGATATCTTGCCCGAATTCTTGATTTTTGTCCACAAAATCCCTTAGCTGATCCTCTGAGTTTATCTTGTAGGCTTGATCTTTATAATTAAACCAAATTCCTTCCGGAAATAGCCATTTATACTTTATCCCTCGTTCCCTCAGGAGAGCTGCGAGCTTTTTGTACTTAAATCTTCTTTTCCGAACTAGAAATGGAACGTCCTTCAGTATCTTGACTTTATTTTCCAGAAAGTCCAAGTCCGCATTATATGAGTTAAATAGGATAGTGTCTCAAACCTTCCTGGATGCAAACTCAATAAAAATCTCGCGAGGCAGCTGCCGCTTCATTGCATATTTTGAAGAAGCCCGGCGGACTTCCAAAATGGCGCTTTTCACCTCTTCCTTAGTTGCCCTCGCGGGTGACGCCAATAATTCCGAGGCAAGCTCCCTTAGATCCTCATTTTCCTCCTCTTTAACATTCTGGAGACGCAAAACAGTCTGTGTTCGTTCCACTTGCAGCCCGATCAGCTGGTTTTCCACCAGCTTTAGCTCCTTGTTCGTTGCTCTCATGAGTGACGCATTTTCCCGAGCAGACTTCTCTGCCCCCCCCCACTGCTTCCTTAATGGCTTTCACATCGCTCTCAATTAAGCCCACCCTTTGATCTGTTTCATTCAGCTTGTCAACAAAGGGTTTTATGGCTTCGATGACCGATCTTTTCACCAATTCCTCCAGCGACTCCGCTTTCCCCTGCAGGACAGCCGAAATTGACTTGCCCAAAGCGGGACTCTATTTTTTCGCTGCCATTTTAGGGGGGGGGGGGACCGCCAATCTTCTGAAACTCAGCGAGGGGGAAGAAATCCGAGTCTTCTTAACTTCAGATCCCACCACTCCTTCGCATACGCTTGTAATAACAGAAGGGATTCGCTTACTTACAGGCTTCCGCCTAGTCCTGTTCTTTGCCGTTTTCCGTGGCCCGGCAGCACGCAGGGTGCCGTGCATGTCTGCCGGCCTCCATGGGGACAAACGGGCAATTTACCCCCTGCCTCGATTTGCCAGAAGGTTCTTCCCGCAGCGTCCTGGACCCTGGCTCCCTCCCTGGGAGTCCTGGGGGCTAATCTTTGCAGATCAGCTGCCCGGTCAGGGTGCTCGGACGCTTCCTCTCGGACCTGCAAAGAGGAGCGTCCGACATGGCCGCGAAAACGAAAATGAATCCCCCCTGGTGGGGTTTTCACGGCAACAGACATGGTGGTTTGCCATTGCCAACCTCTGCAACCCTGGTCTTCATTGGAGGTCTCCCATCCAATTACTAACCTAGGCTGACCCTGCTTAGCTTCTGAGATCTGACAAGATCAGGCTTACCTGGGCTATCCAGGTCAGGGCATTTTCCCGTGGGAGCGGGGAATTCCCTGCTCCCACCATCTGCCACCACTCACCTGGCCAGTAGGGAGGAAAGGTGGAGGAAAAGGTCTCCAGGGTGCACTCCCGGAGCAGTGCAATGACAGGAGTGACACATCAGAAGTGCTCTCATGCCTTGCATGGGACCAATTTGGGCTCAAAAAAGGCTCAATTGGGCCCATTTGGGGCCCAAATAGGCCCAGTGTAAAGCACGTACGCGCTCCTGAACCTACGTGACAGTGTCACTTCCTGGAAGTGATGTCATCACATAGGCATGGGCACACATGCACATGCTTTTCATACACACAAAGAACAAATTCAAGGTGAGTGCCAAGTACCTCCTCTGACAGGAGGGTAAGGGGACCTGGCAACCCTAGCCTGCAGGTTCTAAAAGGTTGAAGAACCCTATGATAGTTCTAGGCTCTAGATTGTCTTTAGATAAACAAATGTCAGAAGTTGCCCCTTGTGCCTTTTATCAACTAAGGCTTTTGAATGTAACTGAGAGATTTTTGTATAGAAACAGAGCCATCTGCTCTGTGCTGTGCTACAGGAAGGCTTCAGCTAAGCCATGGATGAGTCTTTTAATTAATTCAATACACTATTCAGTGGTTAAGATTTTTATCTAACTAGAAGTAAATACAGTAGTTTATCAGTTGCGCAAAAATGTATAAGTGTGCAGAAGCGCTGCTTCTTAGGATACAGTTTTAAATGTAGAAGTAATAGCATAACTACCTAATTGTCTTCAATTTGTTACCAAGCAATGATCTTAAATACAAAGAAAGAAAAACCCCTACAAGAAAGGGAAAAAAACCTACCAAAATTCCTGGGACAATTTCAGATGTGTGGAGGTGTTCCTTTTCTTAAATATACTAAGAATAGAGACTTAATACCTGGTTGTAAGGCCTTTTCACAAAACCCAAAATTCAATTTGTATAAGATGTTCTTTCTAGCTAATGTGTAACACCCACTTAAATTCACTCAGAATGCAAATTCAGAGGTTGCATGACTAACATAAAGTAGGATAAAGTAACCTGATTTTAAATTTTATTCAGGCAAATTTGAGAAACTCTGTTGTTTGTACATAGGCTCTGATTTTCTTTCAAACATTTATGGTGCCCTTGAAGTTTGAGGTCCTAGGCATATACCTAGTCCACCCACTGGTACATCTGGGCCTACAGATCTGATAGGGTTGCCAGCCTCCAGGTAGTGGCTGGAGATCTCCCGGAATTACAACTGGCCTCCAGGCCACAGAGATCAGTTCACCTGGAGAAAATGGCTACTTTGGGGAATGGACTTTATGGAATTATGCAATGCCAAGGTCCTTTCCCTCCCCAAACCCTACTTTCTCCAGGTTTCCCCAGGTTTCACCCCGCAACCCTAAGATCTGATCATACAAGCAAAACAAAATTCCCAAGTATGACCAACTTCCCAGCAAACATATTTTCGCATCTCACTAGGATTTATGAATATTTACTTGAAAGTAAGCCCCACTTAGATTTGCTTCAAAATATGTCTACATAAGATTGCAAACTGTGGAACAAATAATACAACTTAAGTGTTGTACAACTTATGTACAACACACTGACCTCACCAACTTCTTACTATGGCAAAAAGCCATTTTGCTTTGGACACCAGTTTTGTCCTTTAGTCATGATTCAGATGGTTAATTCATACTTAAGTGTAGAGTATTAATATAATTACACTGAAGATATGGAAAACTGCAATCAAATGTTAGTTCTATAATTTCCAGCTGCAGCTTGGGAAATTCCTGGAGATTTGGGAGTGGTACCTGGGAAAGGCAGAGTTTGGGCAGGGTGAGGAGCTTAGCAAGGATATGATACGATATAGAGTCTGTCCCCAAGGCTGCCACTTCTAGGGGAACTGATCTCTGTAATCTGGAGATTAGCTGTAATTCTGTGAGAACTCCAGGCATCACATTAAAGTTGGTAACCCTAGTTACCTAGGAACCCTATATGGCTTGGAACCAGCATACCTTAAGAACCATTTTTTCCCATATAACCCTACTAGTCCACTCCAGTCATCGAAGGCCTTTCATCAGGTGCCCCCATCATTTGAGGCTATATGGGTAGCAACCTGAGAAAGACCCTTCTCAGCCTTGGTGCCAAAACTTTGAAATGAAGACCTTTTTGTTTGGTTTGCTGTAATCTCAGTAAACTCTTATTGGCCTCCTCCCTGGTTTGTGTGTGCTTGCCTATAGGTTTCTGTATTTATATATACATTTTAAATGTTGTTTTAATGTTTTTAATGTTTTAATATTTGTTCTTTGTCACTTTGTCACTGTCACTTTGACACGAAGATTAGTAGGTAGGATATTTTAAGAGTAATTTTTTTATTTAATTCAAATCTAAGTTTAAGGATCTTCTGCATCTCTTCATGTATCTTTATCCATATGTTCACATTATCTTGCTGGTCCACCCCATATGATAGAACGAGAATCTATACTCTGACATTTCCAACAGTGTCCACTGTAATCCTTACTAATTCTCACAATGTCTTTGGGAGAAGCGTACCATCTAAAGAATATTTTATACCAATTTTCTCTCAGTAACTGACAATTTGTAAATTTTATATCCTTAGTCCATAATTTTTTGTATTCTGATTTATTGAGATACGGCAAGGCTTAAATAACATTCATATTTTTGTAAGATGAATTGTTAGCAAAAATAACACACCATGTAGTCTTACATCTCTCAAATTTTTGAAGAGTAGCATATGAAAGTCAGTAAGTTTGGCCTCCCCTAGAAACAACCTTGTCTGATTAGATGAAGTCATATTTAAATCTCATAACAGCCTCACATAACTTAGAGAGGAACAAGGCTTTTTAGTCCCACCTTGTGGTAACACCTTTCTGTGGGGAATCCAGTTGGCTTAGGCAGCAAATCCCTCTCTACAATGGAAGCTTGCTTGGACTAGTCACATATAGAGATGGGCACGAACAGCAATACGAACCAAAAAATGCCATGAACAGCCCAATCTACTGTTCGCGAACAAGCTGTTTGTGAGGCCCCATTCTAAACGAACAGATGGTCGTTGCAAGCCTCGTTCGTTGATGTTCATCAAGCCATACAGTCTGGCACTTGCAATCAATTCCCTTTGCAACTTAGGCAGGGATTGTCTGAACTCTGTCTGACCACCTGCTGTTGCCCTGGAAACCCCAATCTAAGCCCAATTTAGCTTGATAGGCAGGTCTTCCTTTCAAGTGTGGAGTTCCAAATTTGTTACAAGGGAGCAAAGAGCGGGTGTGGGGAGGGCTCCCAGCTCTGACTTTGCAGACAGTGGAGAGACATTTGTTGTTGGCATTTTGATAGAGTGCATTGGAGCTTGGATTTTCTTTGTTTGTGGTGGGATAGGAATCTACCCCTTCAAGTTCCAAGACTGCTGCCAGACTCTGGGGCGAAGCTATTATGTATTATTGGTACCTTTCCTGCTGCCTGCTCAGGTCAGGTTTCTGGGAGTGGTGCAGTAGGGGAGATGGCTGGGGGAGAACCTGCTGGCCCCCACGAACAGCCAACCACAAACATGTTCGTGAACAGGGCCATCCATGTTCGTGGATGGCAACGAACAATGAATATCATGTTCATTGTTGTTTTTTCCTATTCATGCCCATCTCTGGTCACATACTCTCAGCCTAACCTACTTCACAGAGTTGTAATGAGGGAAAAAATGGAGGAGAGGAGAACAGTAAGCAACTTTGAGTCCAATAGGGAGAATGGCAGGGTATAAATGAAATAAGTAAGCAAGCAATGTTCTTTCCCTTTATGAAAAACTTTTATCAATTAAAAGTTTTTGCTAAGCCTTCAACTTTATTTGTTGTTGCATTAAATTTTCAACATCTTTTGTGCTTTTGATGTTTGAATGTTGCAATTTTAATCAGCTGTTTCTGATGTTAGGGGTTCTTTGTTTTCAGTACTGTCATAGAGTTAAAAAAGCAACTCATTTAATGTGTAGATAAATAAAGGAATTTTCACATGTAAGGCTGATGCTCATTTGTGCTTAATCTATAACAACAATATACTTAAAATTAAAATATGCATTATGTTAAAATAGTAAGATACCCTCAAGACAACACCTTATAACCTCCTGTCATATTCAAGATATACTTTTGAAATGTGGAAGAAAGCTATGGGCATCATAATGTCAAAGGTAAGGTGGGTCTTCCTTTAACAGTAAGAAAGCAAGATAGTACTTTAAGGATAGAGATTAAAAGAGAAACTAAATTAACAGAGGTATAGGATATAGAAATGTTTATCTGCTTTTTCAAGTAATCCAGACTAACCAAAATCAGAACAGCAGATGGAGAAAAATTAAGCCTTCACATATTCCCCAACATGAAAAATATAGTCATCCTTATATAAATGTAACATTATATAGCAAATTTATTGTTGCGCTTGATTTCACAGAAAATAGCTAGGCACGTTTGTCTTTCTGGAGAATTAAACATACTACATTGCTGTGGTGTTTCTGACAACTCTGTTCCTTTAATCCAGGCCAATGCTTTAGACTGTCCTCCTCCACTCCAGGACTTACAGTGAATTCCTAACTAGAACTACTCCAGTCTAAACCCATTTATTTCAATAGCCTTAAACTGGAATAACTTTGCTTAGGGTTTTCACTGTTAGTGTCCAGAAGCAGAGAAAAAGGAAGTTATAAGGGGAACTCTATACAGCAAAATAACTTGACTGTGCTCCTGTTTGAAACCACATTGCATTCTTATTCTGATGCCTAGCATTAAGGACACAACGTCTGTATCAACAACTATTTAATTATAGAAATGCATTTGACTTTAACATTTATAAGCTACAGTGTTGTTGAAAGCCATGCCAATTGCTTATGTTTCATATTCAAGCCACTAGGTGTCTCTAGTTGCATTTATTGTTAATATACTGAAAAAGGACTATGTACAGCAACAATTTTAAAATGCACTGCAGATCATCTAGTATGTGTCTTCACAGAGTGAGTACTGAACACAGTGACACAAACTGACTAAAGAACTAGTGAAGTTTATTTAAGAATTGCCATAGATTGACAGAGAGAGGGTGGAGCTATATGGTAGGAGCGAAAAGTTCTTTCAAGAAAAAGTAAGAAAAGCCTGAAAATAGCATTGTTGTGGGTCACACAAAGATATGACATTCAGCAGATGGAAGAAAATATAAATCCCCATCCCTATCTGACCAGCCTTTCATATGTCGACTCCTACTGGAGCAACATCTTTTCTTGTACATCAGGCACTGCATATTCCAACAATAGCAATTGAAATTGCTATTTATCTTATGTTCCTGTTGAAGGGCCCTGACCTGGATAGCCAGATGAGCCTGATCTAATCAGATCTCAGAAGCTAAGCAGGGTCAGCCTTGGTTAGTACTTGGATGAAAGACCTCCAGTGAAGACCAGGGTTGCAGAGGCAGGCAATGGCAAACCACCTCTGTTTGTCTCTTGCCATAAGTCAGCTATAACTTGAGGGCACTCTTCACTCCCTCCCTGTTGAAGAAACATCAAAAAACTAACAGATTCCCCTGAAGAAGTCTTTTTGAATTTTTAACTGCACCATCAGCCTGACCTTTTTATATGACTTTTCTTTGGGTCACTGTAAACATTAAACAAATTTGGATTCTTCCAAAATCCTTTTGTCCTATTGAGGTAGAAAAGTAATACTCTTCTTGCATCACAAGAGTGCAAAGAGCGCTCATTAGGATCCTTAGGTGAGGGGTGGGGGGAGAGACTGGCAGGGAAATGTCCTAATTGACATGGAAAGACAATGCTATTTGGTTGTTGTGGATTTTCCGGGTTTTAACCCAAATGCTATTTGGGTTAAAAATAGTCCTTTACTTTCCTCTCTATCTTCAAAATGGATGAATCATGCCTAAGGACTTGTAACTTGTTGGCCTTATGAGTAGACCCCACTCAATGCAGGAGGTAGTAAATGTATTCCATATTGGACAGGAAACTGGGTCCAGAGCATTTTTTGAAAGCAGTTGTCATCATTGCTAGGAAAATTGTTTTCATAATCAACAGATAGAGGGAACTGGTAGTCATAGACTTGGAAGGCTGGCTATTAGCCTTGACAAGAACAGGGAGAGGCTCCATGCAGAGCAGGATGGGAGATGGGAGGGAATCTATGAAGGAGCCTTTATAGGAAACATTTGGATGCTTTTTGTGCAAAACCGGATCTCCCCTTAATATGTTCAAGGAAAAACTCTATAGATGCTAAGTGGAATCTAACTGAAGAGGAAGGAAGACCTCCCCCTGACTATATGCAAGAGGTAGTAAAAAAAATATTCCCTAGTGAACAGGAGACTAGGTCTAGATTTTTTTTTTTAAGCCCAGTCTGAAAATCTTCTCCATTGGAAAGTATAGGACAGGCAGGTGGAAGATTTCTTGGCAGTAAGTAAAACTTCAACAGAATCTGAAAGGGAACACTTCAGGAATGAATGAGTCAAGCTGTCAAGTGTAGGCTCTCAATGGCCCTTTTCGCACTTACGGTTTAAACTCCCATTTATGAGCATTTGCCCCGATCGCAGTGGCTTCGGCATTGCACCTATTCATTGCACACTGTCCACTGCAGTTTCGATTTGGCATCTGTGCTTCATTTCAAACCCACTTTGAAGCCTCAGTGCAGTTTCAGGCTTTTGGGGCTTTGCAATTCACGTCACACATGTGTAGTAGTACTGCAATGTTGGAACCCATCCCCCACCCTTTTGCTGATTGGGCTGTCCCCTGCCCTCTGGAGAGGCAATTGGTGGCAGAGTTCTGGGGGAAAACGAACCACTCTCTCTTTTTTTTTAATCAAGCCAGGAAAGGGTTAAAATGCTGCCGATTCATCCTCTCCCAGCAAGCCTGAAATATACCTGGGAGAGAGGGAAAAGCAGCCATTTAATCCTTTCCTGACTTTTAAAGACAGGAAGAAAGTGCAGTAACATTACAATGTTGCAACCCATTCTTGTCTTTTAAAAAAAAGTGTGTGCATACTCTACAGGAGGAAGGAGAAAGTAGTTATTTAACCATTTCCTTGCTTTTAAAGCCAGCGGGGAATTAGCAGCAAGCTTAGGAATCGTTCCTGACTTTGGGAAAAAAGTAAAAGAGTGTGTGCATACCCAGGAGGAAGGAAACCAACCGAGAAGCAGCCTTGTGACCCTTACCTCGCTTTACTAAAAAAAATGGTGGACAAGGAGTTCAGAGAGCTGAGGAGGGTGGGAGTGGTTCATTCTGCACAAACCAATCAGCTCCTAGGGAAAAGGAGAGGGGAGGAAAGAAGCAAAAAGGGGGGAAAGTGTTCACATTAGCAAAATGCGGGCCAGCTGCCAGTCAGCAGCAGACTTAAAAAAACATTGCCGTATATCCGCAGGGAGAAAAATCGGGGATACAGTGGACAAAAAGCGGAACTGTGTCCCATGACTGCTTTGAAAGTGTGAAAACCTTGCAAACATGGGATGCGGAACAGGTACAAACATGCTCTAAAAACCGAGTGCAAAAAGTGCCAATGTTTGGATGGAGAAATGACCCTTAGGTTAAGAGTCCGCTGTCCAGAAAGAGGTTGTGGTTTGTGCCTTCTGTGAGTGAGGCAGAAAGACACTGTCTCTTGGAACCACACAGTTCCATATGAATTATAGTGGCACATGTCTTGATTATCATGGAGAGTAATCCTAGAGTTTTCCCTCTGCTGGAGGGAGAGACGAGCGGTCATAAGGTGGATAAGATCAGTCATATAGTTGGTACCAGCCGTAGTAAGAATAATACCCCTATTTTGGGGCTGCTGGTCATAATGAGTCAATGGGACTGGAAAAGAGCATTAGGTAATCAAAGAGCTGTAGGTGGTCCTGGAACCACAGCTGCAGTGTCAGAATTGATAAGCTTCCCCTCACCCCAAACATCAAAATGGCCAAGAATTCTTCACAAACATAATGTCACCTTTGGAATAGGGATGTCCTCTTTGACTGTTTCTAATGATGAGTGATCTAAAGCCAGATCTCTCAAGTTTAAGTGCCATCCAAATCCATAAACAGCCTAGGAATAACAGTATTAGGATTCTCTCAGTGCTTGTGTTTGTGTGCGAAGGGTGTTTTTAGATGCAGCTCCAAGACTCTATAAGAGGAATCAGCAGGAGTTACTATCCACTGGAAATGAGGTCTGGGCCACAGAAGGTGCCAGAACCAATCTCAGCACAACAGAATCCAGGCACATCTGACACTGTTCAGGAACTGGCTACAGTATGAACTCATTTGTCCTTCAGCAATTGAGCCAGAGATGTAGGCTCTATCATGCCTTGCCTTGAAAATAAACGGCCTACAAACAAGGAGTACTCTTCTCCAGACACAGTAGGCAGATTGAGGTAATTTTGCCCCTCAGCCCAGATACTTTTTAAAGAGGGAGACACAAAGCGGAGCCCTGCATGGCTGAGAGAAATGCAAATTGCCTTCCCAATGGCCCAGAGAGGTGCAAAGTGTCTGAGAGAGATGCAAGATGGAGGCCAGCCAGCGTTGCTGAGACCCAAAGTGGGGGCATGCTTGGCTAAGAGAGGCAACAGATCAGCAGTAGGTTACCTGAGGCAAACTGAAACCTCCCCAGCCAGGTGGTGATCTGAGGTATGCTGAGGCATCAGGCCAAGTGATACGGTGGATTGACTGGTGGCAATCCGAGGCAGTTGGTGGACTGTCATACCAACTGCCTCAGTGGCAGTTGGCAGTTGCCAGATGGCAATCAGGGGCCAATCCTGCACAAGTTCTCCTGCACAAACTCTGCGGAAATGAATGGGAGGTGTACTAGCACATGGTGTCTCCCACTCCCATGTGCTTGTGTAGGCGAACTTCCTGAAAGTTTAAGCTCTTCGCTCATTTTTGCTAAATGATTATTGGATGGCCTCATCAGAAATAATAATTCCTTGTCTCAGGCATTGTACAAATATGGGGCATGCAAAATACATGCCAATAAGCTCTTCCCATTTAGAGGTAGTTTTGAATTTATCTTTGCACAGTAGTGTGAGAAACTTTACAAGGTTGTTTGGATTTCTCAACTTGAATTTATTTATTTATTTATTTATTTATTTATTTATTTATTTATTTATTTATTTACGTCATTTATAGTCTGCCTTTCTCACTGAGACTCAAGGCGGATTACACAGTATGAGGTTAATACAATCAGTATCAAGTAAGTACATTTCAATACACTACCATAAGGTAAACACAAGTTTAAAGACATAGCATTAGCAAGGATCCAAGACAGTAGAAAATACTGAAGCAAAACATAATCAATTCTAGGACTAACATTAGACAACATGGAACGCTGGTTGTACATAGGAGTACGTATTTAAAGCAGCAGATAATATATAAGGCAAAAATGATGATGAAGTCTATGATCCCCAACTCGTTAGTGAAGCATCTGTGACCTCATCCCTACAATCCAGCCCTCCCATTTGAGTAAAAAGCCTTTTTGAATAGTTTGGTTTTGCATCGTTTACGGAAAGCCAGGAGAGTGGGGGCTCTTCTGACATCCTCAGGCAGGTCATTCCACAGGATAGGGGCCACCACAGAGAAAGCCCATGTAAGGGCTGCTGCTGACTTCACCTGTGTGCAGCCAGGCACCTGCAGGAGACCCTGTTCAGATGAGTGAAGCTGCCATGGAGGAACATAGGGAGGGAGGCAGTCCCATAGGTATGCCAAAGCCGCGAAAAATTTGTATGTAATAACTAATACCTTGAACTGAGCACGTTAAACGAAGGGTAGCCAGTGGAGGGACTGTAGGATGGGAGTGATGTTCATGCTCCTGCTCGCTCCTGATAACAACCGAGCTGCAGCATTTTGCACTAATTGGAGCCTCCTAGTTAACTTAGATGGGAGGCCAATGTATAGAGCGTTACAATAGTCAAGCCTTGATGTTACCATAGCATGGATCCAAGTGGCCAGGTCAGCAGTGTCTAGATAAGAATCCATCTTCCAGGCTAGAGTGAGGTTGTAGAAAGCATTTTTTGCCGCTGCCTTAACTTGTTTTTCTAGTAATAACGCTGGGTCCAGTATAACCCCCAGGCTTTTAACTGAGGGCCAAGCTACAAGTGACAAATGACACTTGAACGGCATGTGGATCGAGTGGAGCGCAAGTGGAGGGCAAGTGAACAAGGAGAAATACACTTGCCGTTCAAGTGTCATTTGTCACTTGTAGCTTGGCCCCCAGTCTGCAGGGGTAAGACGAATGCCATCGAAAGTAGGGAGTACAATGTCCTTCAAGAACTCTGCCTTCCCAACAAGCATCACTTTGGTCTTGTCTGGGTTCAATTTCAATTTGTAGTTTTTCAACCATTCCACCATGGCTGTCAGGCAGCGATCCAAGATTTCTACTGCATCCTTTGGGGACCTGGATAGCGAGATATAGAGTTGGGTGTCATCTGCATATTGATGACATCCAACTCCATAGCTGTGAATAAGTTCTCCTAAAGGCTTTATGTAGAGGTTGAATAACATGAGAGGTAACATTGTGCTCTGTAGAACCTCACAAGATAGTTCCCATTCTGGAGATTGCTGATCTCCAACGGCAACCCTTTGAGTCCACTCCAAGAGAAACGATTTAAACCAGTCCAGGACACATCCTTTGACACCCACTTCTGTTTTTAAACACCTCAACAGGATGGCATGGTCTACTGTATCAAAGACTGCAGATAGATCCAATAGAAGCAGTAAGGAGGCATGGCCTTTGTCCATATTCAGATGGAGATCATCCACTAATGCTACTAGTGCTGTCTCTGTCCCATGCCCCGGTCTGAAGCCTGATTGGAAAGGGTCCAGAGCGCTAGAGTTATCCAAGAAGGTCTGGAGTTGGTCAGCTACCACTCTCTCAATCACTTTGCCCAGAAAGGGAAGATCAGAGACTGGCCAATAAAAATAATTTGTGGGCATCAATCTTGCGAGAGTGAGAGATTCTTCCTTTCTTTTCTTGCAGCCTGTTTCACTAGTTTGTTCCTTTCCACATCAGTGTGGGGAGTAGGACTTTGCTGTCGCACGCAAGTCCGTATGTACTCACATATTCAAGTCTTTAGTCTCCACTCCCAAAGCTACTTTAAAGCAAGGTGCTGCTGTAGTGCTTATGTAAAGCAATGCAAAGGTGAGTGCCCGGTCCCCCACTCCCACCGGGAGGGTAAGGGGACCTGGCAACCCTAGCGGGAAGATTGTCTGTCTGATCGAAGCAGAACAGTCATTCAGATAACACACTGTGAATTATTTTCTTTCACGTAAGGGATATTGTGCAGTCCAGTCAGGGTTCTCTTCTTGGATCACCCCATTGTGTTTGAATGAAGAGAATGGCAGAAGTCAGCACTAGTGGAACCAACTGGGCCTTTTCCCCTCTTGCAAGCATCCAATGGTTTTGCAAGCATTGTGGATCCAGTCCCTGCCCTCTTCCCACAAGGTCTTGAGGAAGGGCAGTCATCCTGAGATACTAGCAACTGCTGTAGCAGAGAACAATCTGGTGCAGAACAGAGTTACTGCACTTATTTATAACTAGAGCATTAGGGGACATAGCAAAAAGAAGGAAATGCACACAGACATGCTGGTTGTAGTCATAGGATTCCTTCAAATGAGAATCTGGAGGGGAAACTTCAAACTTTTCAGAATCAAGAAGGCCAGACATAAGGCCAATATGGTAGTATGGCTGGAGGCTTTCAGCCTGAGGGGTTTACATTTCTTACTCCTTGATTTGAAGCTATATGCTGCACCTGAATAGGTATGACAGAAGTCAACTTTCAGAGCAGGGCTGTATGTTTACTCACTGATCTTTGTCAAGGCCTGCATAACATTAAAGTCAGAAGGTGTTAAGCTAGGCTAACCAATCCCCTTATTAGGGTTGCCAGGTCCCTTTACCCTCCCAATGGGAAGGGGGGACCTGTAATGCACCTTTGCCTTTGCACACATGCTCCTGGGGCCACACAATGGCATCACTTCTGGGAAGTGACATCATTGCCAAGGGCGGGAGCATTCTCATACTTTGCAGCAAGCCACTTTGGGCCCCAAATGGGCTGATTTGGACCCAGGAGTGCTTCTGTGCTTCACAACGAGCCAATTTCAGGAGCGACGTCATCACACTGCCCCGGGATCATGCCCAGGAGGCCCATTCCTTCACTTTTCCTCTCCACCAGCTAGTTGAGTGTTGGCAGGGGGTAGGAGAGGGGGATCCTCACCCCCACTGGGGGACCTGGGAACCCTACCCTTTTTATGGCAGGAAAATGGCAGGTCACTCCGGATAGATAGGGTTAATTGGCAAACACCCTGATTCAGTATGGTGATAAGGAGGGTGTTTGGAATAGGCCATCACATGCTGCGCAGCTGGGTGGTGCTGTGAAATAGTGCCCCAGGTGTTGAGAGTGGCATCTCTCTAACCTGGTATGTGCCTTGTGGCCCATCAGGGGATGCGGATGAAGTTGAGCTCCTTTCAGCACAGAATGGCTGTGCAGGGTAGGATAAACAAGGCCAGCAACAACTTCTGGCCGAGTTTGGAGTCAGGGTGGACCTGCCCAATGGTCACTTGGAGCAGTTGCCTAGCACAGATCGCCCTTAAAATGGTCAGTTTATTCAAATAAGGAGCTACATAGATCAGCCATTTAACTGAATTTAAATAAATAAACAAAACTAGTTGAACCCACACTCAGTTGTCTTTGTCTTTATTGTCTCATTTTGTATTTGGGGGTGCTAGAGCAAATCTGAAATGCATTTACTGCCACCTTATTATCACAACATATTGGACCTTAAAATAAGGTCACTGAGCTCCCACACCACTAGTCGTATGTACCCCACTTAGATCAACAAGAAAACATCTACTAGTGGTCCCTGGCCCCAGGGAGGCTCGACTGGCCTTGACTAGGGCCAGGTTATTTTCGGTCCTGGCCCCAACCTGGTGGAACTCTCTTTCGGAAGACACTCGGACCCACCAAGACCTTATGTCCTTTTGGCAGGCCTGCAATGCTGATTGAGGCCAGCATTTAGATTTGCTAAATCAGCCTCTCTGCCGGTCTCCTACTAGTGGGGGAGCAATACGACCATCTTCCCCCCACATATGAATAGTGAACAACTGAGTATCCACACACATCTCCACTCCCTCTCTTCTCTTTGTATGGGTTGCAGGGAAGGGAGAAGGGAATCTCGTCCTGGAACACCGGGAACTTATGTTGTGGAGCTATGTTTTATGCCCCTGAACTTGAATCTTGGATTTTGCGATTCTTTGATTTTACTGTTTTATTTATTGGGTTTATTGTATGATGTAATCCACCCTCAGCCCACTTGTGGGGAGGGTGGACTATAAATTTTAATCATCATCATCATCATCATCATCATCATCATCTAATTCCTTGTGCCTACACCATAAGCATTTAAAGAAAAGAGACATAGTACTGGCCAAATTGCACAGTCCTTTTTATTCAGACTGCACCTGTCTGAAAGATGCATGAAAGGCATCTACATAGTCCCCTCCACACTACAGCAGTATATTACTTTGGCATGGGGAAGACCTCCCCCGCCTCCATATCAGTAATTGTAAGTATGAGTGCAGCCTAACATGCTTTTCCATGAGAAAACTTATCAGTCCATTCTGAAACTGCTAACAGAAACACATTCTGAAGTTCCTGATAATGAAAATATTTCTTTAGATGTTATTTTCAGGAAAGCTATATGTAATATTGTAAACTCCAAGAGTTGGAAAATCGTCAGAATATGAGAGTCAAATTTTCTAAGAAGCTGTTAGCCCAGTATTTTTGTTCTCCAAATTTTGTTTTTGATTTCAGCTATTAAAGGTAAAGGTAGTCCCCCTCTGCTAACACCAAATCATTAACACTAAAATATTTTAATATGGTTAAAACCAGTTAACAGAAAGCCCTTGGAAGATACTATAACCATTGTCCCATGGGGAAAGTTATCAACAAAAATTAAGTAAAGATTATTTTAAAAGAAACTATTTTAATTTTTGTTTTTACTACGGCCCTATTAGCAACACACTAAATTGGCTCTCTTATGCCTCCACACAATATAGAGTTTGGTGGATTCACTGGGTGATATTAGAAGAGAAAATATGCTTACACTTTGTCCCTAGTTCTCTTTGTCCCTAGTCCTCTTTTCTTTCCCTATCAGTCTTGAGATCACTGCCACTAAGATGAAAAACAAGGCAGAAACATTGTTCCAGCCATTCTGAACAAAATTTCATCTGAAGTTTTAGCCACACCCACAATATTGGTTCAGGATTCGGAATACAATGTCTTGGTAGAATCTTGATTAAGTTTTTTTTAAATTCTTCCTTTCTACCATGGCACTCAAGAGGAATTGCAATATAGTAAGTGATTTCACTTGATTATTTTCTAATGGGTTAACTGTAAAATGGAAAATATTCATATCTGTATGTCATCTAGAACAAGATTTGGCAGAAAGCTAGCATCTTTAGTTTTGTTTATTTCTTTTAGCTACAATCCTCCTCTAACAAGCTACAATCCTCCTCTAACAGCAAGTGGGTTAAACGGTAAGAGAACTTATTATAGTAAACAGAAACTTATTCTTAGGAGCAAAACTCCCCCTCCTTTTGAGCAAAAAAACAAGATAGGCAGCACTATTCAATCAGTTCTTGGCAATAAATGCCAGGTCGGCCTTCTTATCTAGTATTAAATCTTGGATGATAGTAATCTTCTTAGCGACAAGACACTGAGCAGAGTCAGCTGCAAGGGGGATGGTAAACCAACAGGACATCTGAAGTCCCCCAAGCTTAAGGAGAGAGCTGGAAAAAAGGGCAGCCATCAATTGTTCAGCTCTTTAACAGGCCTGTTCAAACTCTAATATCCCATCTTCCTACTCTGGCCCCTCCAATACCATGTGTTATATTAGGACCCTGCTTTTAAACTCATTTGATTGTTGTGCCAGGCCCATATGCTGAGAATAAACATAACTTTGATCTTTTTGTTAGACTGTGCTCTTTCTCCCCCTTCTTGCCCTCCCCCTTCCTGCCCCTTCCGCTATGAAGTGAAACTGCAGTTATAAAGTTTTATTTACTTACATCCTTTACACACACTCTTTTAACACAGTATATCCCTAAGGCCACTTACACTGTTGAATGCAGTGCTCATCATTCTCAACAAGAATTTATTTATTTATTTAATTAATTAATTAGATTTATACCCTGCCCTTCCACAAACAGGCTCAGGGCAGCTAACAACATATATTACACAATTAAAACCACATACATATCTTAAAAAACCATAAAACAATACAAACATACTGGTGTCATGATCAATTCAGGCTATAATAAATATCTAAAGAACTATGTACATAGCTGTGGCACAGCCCTGGGTGGCCGTCAGCAGAGAACGGGGTGTGACAAACAGGAACGGGACAATTCGCTGGCTCTCAATCAAAGGCCCGTCGGAACATCTTCATTTTCCACGTCTTACAGAACTGTAACAGGTCTTGCTCCACTTAGCTAAATTTTCACTGTCTGGCACAAGGATAAGTCTCAAATCCAACTTTCAGTGACCAAGGGGACTTACTCTAGTCCTTGTTCCACTCTAAGTGGAAACCCTGGAAAAAAACAAACCCTAAGCACTGCCAATAATAGTACCATCAGATGTTTCAGGGGAATGAAATAAACCTTCTCTCACACATTTCTGGTTTGGGGGACAGGCACAACTATCAGTCTTTGAGATTGTCAAAGCTGACCTTGGGGAGGGGAAGAAAGCCCATCATCCAATGTATATTCTGTAATTGACTCAGGCATCAAAGAAATGTGTACAATATTCTACTTCCCCTTCCCCAAAGGCAGTGAAATTAATTCTGCCTTAAATCCTGAACTTGATAGAACTCAAATGTAATTTTATCACAATAACATTTGTAATTTGCTCCTTTACAAACCCTACCCAATAGCTATGGTCTTCTGAGGCTCTGCTTCAGTTGCTTCCACTTCTGAGGTTAGATGAGTGGCAACCTGTGAGATGGACTTCTTGGTTATGGCATCTAAACTCTGCCCATGAAGAGTCATCCCTTCCCTTTCTGTTGCCATTCTTCCTCCAGCAGATGAAGATACTTTCTGTTTTGTATGATCTTTGGAACTTCATGATCTTAATAATCACTTTTGTCATTTAAAATGAGGAGCCTTTGAGCAAGTTACACAGAATGAGACATATCTGATATGTAAAATTAAACAGCCCCCTTTATGATGTTAGACAGCAAAAGATGTCCTCTAGCTTAGACTGTAAATTAGTTTACAGTTCAGCAAGAAAGTAAGAGTGCTTTAGTGAAAATCTTGCGCAATTTAAATCAACCTAGCAAAATGGCACAAACTTCATAAGCATATGTTTGGAATTAAACATTAAGATTACACAACTTAGAAACAAACATACTTGAACTGTTGTGAAATAATATATGCCTTATATGCCACTTTCTACCAATCTACCAGCAACAGGTTTATCATGAGAGCCATAGAAACAATCAGTGATAGAACCCGAGACTGCAGCTGATGCCAAAGGGAATGTATCATGTAATGATGACACCATGCCTCCTTGGAAAATATATAGAAATAACAGAAGAAGCGAGAAACCTACGCAGAGGACCCGGTTAAGTATACCCAAATTAGGCTTCTAGATTAGATAGAATTTTAGAAAATGCAATTAAACAACGAATGACTGGCAGAAAAAACTGCAACATTTTCAGTAACACTGAATATACAACTGAAAACAAAATGGCTACACAAAATGCACAGCATTAGAAACAAAAGAGAATGAAAATGTGGGATCCGTCACCTCTCCTCTTCATTGCTACCGCTTGATTTTTTTGTTGGCTGCTCCTTGTAGTAGCTCAGCTTTTCTAATGGTGGCATTCCAATTGTGCCTCATGTTCGTATTAATTAGCTACTGGTAATATCCTTTAATTATTATACAAACATGTAGCAGCTGTAACTCTCAAACTTTAATTAGATATAAACCTCATCCAATTTTGTCACCCCTTACTGCTTTGTTTGTTTTACTAAAACCAACTCAAAGGATTAGTATTATTCAAAGAATCAGGAATTCATAGAAGAAATTATAGATGACCGATAAATAAGTTATTCAGAGACACACAAAAATTATTATTCTTAGTAACACCTGAATATCAACTTGCATATCAGAAGAATTTGGAACTTCATGTATAGTCTAGCCTAGTACATTAGGAAGTATACCAATGCCATATAAACAACATAATTTGGAATAATGCTCAGCATCTAAAAATGTTCTCTAACAACTTGTAACTAGTATCCTTCACTGCCTACAAGGGTTGTGAAGGGGGTGGGGGTGGGGACAGCGGGGTACTTAACTCCTACATGTGTGCAAAGTGCGCATGTGCGCCTGTGCTCTCCCATCACACCAGAAAATGACATTGTTTTCCAGCATGATAGAGGAGCTATAGGGTGCATGGAAGCCCAGTTGAGTAAAAATAGCCTCCAAACAGGCAGCTTTTACTGAACTGGGCTTCACCACAATCCACAGTTCATCTCACCAGAAAATGAGCATGACAGAGAAGCTGCAGGTTGAGCTGAAGCCCAATTGAGTAAAAATTGCCCATTTGGAAGCAATTTTTACTCATCTGGGCTTCAGTACACCTGCAGGTCCTCTGTCACCAGTGTGACGGGGGAGCGTGTGCACACAATCTCCTCCCCTCCATGCCTCCCCCCCACACCAGGCTAGCCAGGCAAGTGAGGCTAGGGGGAAGCAAGTGGGGGGGGGGCTCTCCCTCCAGGCAGGAGGATGACAAACCGGCTGCCTACATATTTTTCCTTACGTCACAAGTTGAAGGAAGGAAAAAGTTCAGTAACTTTTTAAAAATGGCATAATTTAAAGGCTATTATATCAAAGCTAAATATAAGTTTTCTACATACTATAATTGGTATTATTTTGATATTTCTTTCTGCCTTTGGTGGTTGAAGCCCCAATTCAGCCTCCTACCGTGGGGGCGGTCTCCTCCCCAGTCTTTGTTGGTTTCATCTGCTGATTGTCAGTGGCCCCAGTGGTCTATTCTACACTGGAAAGATCTCATTGAACACACGTATTGTGTTCAAATCTCAGTGTCACACTTTAAGAAAGATGAAGCCACATTTGAATGAGTTCAGAGGAACACAACAAATTTGACTGAGGATTTGGAAGGGTTAAGGGAACTGGATATGATTAATCTGAACAACAGAGGACTAACAGGAGTCTTGTTTGTGTTCTACAACTACCTGAAGGACTATCACATGGAAGAGGGCAAAGACATGATCTCTGTTAATCCAGATAACAAGAATACATTTAATGGTCTTGAATTACAGTTGCATATTAGGAGAGCAGTTCTCCTAACAAGAGTGGTTCAACAATGGAACCATTTATTGGGAGAGAGGTCTCTCTTGCATGAGGTCTTCAAGTAGAAACTGTATCAAAATTGTCAGCTATGCCATACTTAGGATTTTTTTCACAGGGCTAAGGGTTAAATTAAGTGGCCTGGAAGGCTTCTTTCAACTAGAACGCTACAATCTAAGTACAGGAGTATGTTTTTAAATCGAACACTATCTCACTGCATTTAACTTACATTCACTGTATACTTGAGAATGCCGTTTATGTTTTAAATATGTCATGAATAAGCAGGTCAAACTAAAAATTAACTCAGAGCCATCATGTTCATTTACATGGTAATAAGAATGTCAATTCACAGATTAAAAGCTTAAGTCAAAGCCAAAACACATAGGTGATAAGACACATTCTGAATTTAACCAACATTTTTCAATTGCATGAGGGCTTACTAGTACCAATAGTTGACAGTTGATTAACCAAAAAGCAGATCATATATAAATATGACACAAGGGACAGAGAGAAAAGGATATTTTTTTACTAACTTCAAGTTACATATAACAAGGACTTGAAATTTTTGCATGTAATTGTAATTCATAGGAATTATAAAGAATAATTTATGTTCTTCTGTATAATAATGATGATTAAAGTTATTCATTTCTGAATAAATTAATATTCTAAAACTAATGAGGATACAGGAATCTCAGACTGTGTAACATTTATAGAGCAATCCTAAACTATGATTGCAGCGCAGTGCATTTTACCTCATGCCTAATTACAAGAGGGAATATTGCAGACTGTTTCTTCTTGTGACCTAAATAATCAAATGTTCCAATATTGCATGTGACTACTTTGGGATATGTATCAAGAAATCAATAGAACTTGCTTGCAAATAAACATGGATATGATCAACCTGTAGGGCAAAAGTGAAGGTCTGGCTGGTTTATGAAGATATTGATGTGACTGCTAAAAAATCTGTAGGAACTACCATGTGGGAATCTACGGGTATAAAGGCATGATTTTTGAGCCCATATGCTCACCAAGGGCAAGCTATGTACTTGCGGAAGCACTCAGAACTTTTGAGAGCAACAAGAATTTCAGGCAAATTCTTCATCCAATTTACAATGGCTTAAAATGGTGGAGGCAAGGAGGTATTTTGCACAGTTCACCCTGCCCTGAGGCTAAAGTCCCAGATCCAGAATCTCTCCCCTGTCCTTTACCTGACACACAGCAAACAGAACTCAAATTTAACATTAAGATGTCAGTAGGCACAAGAGTTTCATTGAATATACTGGATGCATATGACATAAATATATTTATGTAAATTAAGTTGCCGTCTCTGGAGTATGATTTTATGTCAATTTTTTACATGTGACTAAGGAGCATTTAGTGTTAATGTTAATAATTTGGTTGGTGACAGTGGGTTAAAGGTTAAAAATCACTGTATGTGTACAGTACAAAAACATATATGCATATACACTGATCACTACTAAGAGGATACACCACGATTAAGTCTACTTTTTTAGGTGACAAAGTCAGCCGGTTGAAGGAATATCCGACTTTTATGACAGATCAGACTGTGGCATAAACATAGATTTGACAAGTTCAAAGTCCTCAGGCTTGTGTAGTCAGTTCATGATCAATGCAGACTGTCACTGGCACTTGAGGGCTTGATAATATGGCAGGAGTTTTACAAGAAGTGGAAATGAAAAGAGTGGCAAAAGACCCACACAAATACACTTTTACAGAATAGAAACTATTTTGTACAGAAAGGTTCAGCATGTCAACAAATAAGATGGTGGAAACACTAGTCTTGATCCAAGCCTATGTACCTTTCATTACACTTCATTTTCTAACATTTAGAGGTACCTTAACAACCATAGTGATGAAAACACTTTGTTATGGGATAAACTTTCCAGAAATCTTCCCCCTCTAAAAATTATTTTTTAACATTGCTATCCTGTCTTCATCTTTTGCATGGGCCAGCATCATTTTATAATGATAGATTGTCATATCTTCTATGTCCATTACTTTGATAAAGGTTAAAAAATGTAATAAGAATGAAAACTTCATTAAAGGCTACAAATATTGACTAAGAGTTGAACATTAGGCATTTAAAGTTAGAACAATTCAACACACACCTAGAAAACAGATGCAGTGAACAACAAAATAATAGGATCAAACACATACATTACCCCAAAAATCTCCATCGTCTGCAGGAAATCTTTTGAATGACTGAGAAATTAAAAAGACAGTCAATACAGAAAATGTCAGATTTGCCAGAGCACTCGTGTGCTCTCTCTCTCTCTCCCTTTCCGTCTCACACACTTAATTCTCTTCAATGAAACAACTGAGACTTAAAAGCATTTAGGTTTGGCTAAACCATGAGACAAAACGTTCCAATGCTCCACATGTCTAACAGAGTACCACGAAGGAGAGCAACATACATCCCAGCAATATACAAGTCTTGCTTCTGCACCCTCATCATAACAACAGACATCAGTTCATTCTGTAAGTCACTTACCCTCATAGTTATTCAGTAAGGGCAAGTCATTACTATTCTGCTTTTACTAGAGAAAAAACTAAGGCTGATTAAATGGTAATTGGTTAAATAATCGAAAGTCTTACTTTTCTAACCCGGATAGGCCAAAAGGCTGATCTTGTCAGATCTCAGAATCTAAGCAGGGTTGGCCTTGGTTAGTAATTGGATGGGAGACCACCAACAAAGACAAGGGTTGCTATGCAGAGGCAGGCAATGGCAAACTACCTCGGAATGTCTCTTGCCTTGAAAGCCCCAGCAGGAGTCACCATAAGACATCTATGATTCAAAGGCACTTTCTACCACCAAAGTCCTATTAAACACTTTCACTGTCTGGAGTATACTTGCAGAGCATCAAAGTAAAATATTTATAATGATTTTTTCTCATGTGTGCTAATGGTAATGATAAGATGGTTGTTGGGGGTTTTCCGGGCTGTATTGCCGTGGTCTTGGCCAAGACCACGGCAATACAGCCCGGAAAACCCCCAACAACCATCGTTCTCCGGCCGTGAAAGCCTTCGACAATACATGGTAATGATAAGATTAGCTTCCCAGGATTGTAATGCCTGCCAATTGACTACTCATTAATTTGCCATAGTCAATCAACATCAAATATTTCCCGAAGTCAAGAACATCACTGTGTATGTGGGATGTTACCAGTTTCATTGTAGTGTCATTTGTTTGCCAGCAAAGTTTGCCCCTTAGGAGTACTGAGAAGAACTGCAAAGATATTACCCACCTTTCTAGCCACTGGAAATGTCTAGAAAGCTTTGGGCCATCACTTTTGATCTGATCCTTTGTTACATATGAAGTTTACATTATAGGGCCACAAAAAATGCAAGACTAAAGACCATTACAAATGCAAACACAAGAATGATTGAACCATCCCCTTCCCCTTACATTTTTTCAGACAAAATACAGCTTCTCGCCCAGATTGGAATGGTAATATTTCCAATTACAACATTCTACAGGCTGCATTTGGCCCTGTATGGAGGTTTCAATCTCCCAAAATGCTAGCAGACATTATTGGACTACTTGAGAGCCACAAAGTATCTTTTTTGTTGTTCTAAATGTGACTGATCATAATTTGACAGATATTTGACCAGCGTGTTCGTGTAGTCTTTTTTGACTGGTTAATTTCTCTCTAATAAAGACCAAAACCAGGCTAGCTTTTGACTGTATTTACTTTCATTTGTACATATTTGCAAGATTTAAAAGTATCCATAAACATTTCCCTTTGCAATTGGTAGTTACAAAGCAATTTGAGATGCTTTTTCACAAGACAGCAAAATAATTATTCTAGTTCAGTGCCTTCATTCAGCAGAAGACTTTCTTAATTGGAAAGGCAAGAAAATATATGTCATAAGTAATTTATATACTGAATAATATTTATACTCTGGAAAATACTTGTTTGTAGAATATTGTTTGCCTCCTCAAATTTTCTAACTTGAACCTCAGGAATTTGTTAGCTAATAAATCCCATTCCCTGAGTTCCTAATCATTTCACTGCAGTATCATACATATATCTGAGTTGCTTGTTTTTGCTAAGCATATCAATAGCTAACAGAACAACTGCTAATCTTGCATCCTTTTCCAGGAGAGCTACCATTTCAGCTCCATGAGGCTGCAACTGAGCTTTGGCTAGCTCCAGCTTGAGCTGCTTCTTCCTCTCCCAAACATTTCATTGTCCCATCCACTAGCTTGAGGGTATCATCTTCCAAACCCTGAAGAGAAACTCCAGGTTATTAAGGGAAACATCTTCATCTATAAAAGAACATGTTCTTTGTCAAGTCTCTGATTACTCATTAGTTCCCTGCTAATAGGATCATTCAACAGTAATGAAAGTAGCCAAACTCATAACAATGTATCTGTCAAAAGGAGATCTGGTTCCCAAATAAGTTCTAGAGAATGTCTATAGCTCATCCTAGCAAAAGAATAAAGGGGCAGGCTAACAAGTTATCATGAAAAGGCTACACTGCAGAAAAATTACAGAAGGTGGCCAGTCAAAGAAAAATGTCTCAGTGAAAAAAATCTGTTCTGCTTCGCTTGTCATTCATAAGACTTTCTCCTAAAACTATAATTGGCAAAGTCATTGTCATTAAACAGAGAAAACATATACCTAGGGTTGCCAGCTCCAGGTTGGAAAATTCCTGGAGACTTTTGGGGTGGAGCCTAGGGAAGGCAGGTTTTGGTAAGGAGAGGCGACCTCAGCAGGGTATAATGGCATACAGGCCAAATTCCAAAGTAGCCATTTTCTCCAGGAGAAATTATATCTGTCACCTAGAAACCAGGTGTAATTTCAGGAGATCTTCAGCCACTACCTGGAGGCTGGCAAGCCTACAACAAAACTGTAGTTTCAGACAGACGCCTGTGTAGAAAATAGTTATTATAAAATTCTTATACAGAACATTCATTTCTTTTGTTGTTCCTTGAGTCTCAATTCCATTCACAGGAAATTATCTTAAAGTTTAACACAGCATGAATCTTTATGACCTCAACAAATATATTTCTTACTTCTTAAAAATGGCAGCAAATGCATGTAAATTCTCCTGGTATTTAAATTACTAGCCTTAAACCCTCTCATTGATTTCAAAAGTGCAGTGTGACTCATTAATTACTGTTAATTAATGCTCTTAGGGAACTAGGAACAGATCCATTTGGCTTTTTGGCCTGAAAACTACAAGGGACATCAATCCATCAGTGTCACTCAAAGAGCAAACTATACATATATCAATGTACAAAGTAATACTTCTTGGTATATCTTTGACTAACAGAAAGTTCATTGAAAGTTTATTTCTTAGCATACCTTTTAGTGATATGTTTCACTGGATTAATTCGTCAGGTGATTAAAAACTTGTGCATGTGCAAAGAACTACAATTCATTTATTTCCATATAAATGTCATTGGTTTCTTCCAAAGGGCAACTGATCTTGCTCAACTGGAACTGCATTAAGCCCATCTATGTTTCCATTTGCACTTACAGCCAAACCTCAGCTTTCTAGCTGGTGCAAATAATTATTTTAAAAAACTTGTAGTAGCTCTTATATGTCCTCCAACCCATTTCTTCAATCAGTCTACTGATGAGTGTTCTTAGTTTATTTAAAATATTTATAAGCCCACCTTTCTCCCTCACAGTGTGACTCAAAACAGGCAACAACAGGTGTACATATAGATCTAATAAGACTTAACACAAAACAGGAAATATATATACTATGAGCAAAACATTTCTTTTTACAAAACTTTTATTATCTTGGGAACATAATCACAAGTTTCAAAAAGTTGCCCAGCATTTCAGGTTTTTCAAACTGTTGCCAACACCTTTCAAAAAGCCTCAAATATTCTTTTAAACAGTTTAGTTTTACAGCCCCTCCTGAAAGTTAACAACAAGGTAACTTTCCTCACATCCTCAGGGAGATTGTTCTAAAGTGTCTGAACAATTATGGAAAAAAAACCACAAGCGTTTGTGGCTGTCAAATGGAATTGTGACCCAGGAGAGGTGGTGTTGAATATATCGATGGAAGCATTACGGGGAAGTTATGCTGATCCTTGAGGATGCCATGAGTCCAGTTCCACGACAGAGTGAATTAGCACTCAGCAATATATCTTCACATGCCTCCAGCCACAGAATGCAAAAACTCAGTACCAACAAGTGCCAGTTTTGTTGCTGGTGTCAGGAACTGGCCATACAACAAGAAGCAGCTACTTCAGAAGTTGCCAGACAGTTCTAATCCTGAGTAGAGATGGGCACAAACAGCAATACGAACAAAAAACCCCCACAAACAGCCCAATCTGCTGTTCGCGAACAAGCTGTTCGTGAGGACCCATTCTAAACGAACAGGTGGTCATTGCAAGCCTGGTTCGTTGCCATTCGTTGCTGTTCGTCAAGCCAGACAGTCTGGCACCTGCAATCAATTCCCATGGCAACTCAGGCAGGGGTTGTCTGAACTCTGTTTGAACTCCTGCTGTTGCCCTGGAAACCCCAATCTAAGCCCAATTTAGCTTGATAGGCAGGTCTTCCTTCGAAGTGTGGACTGGAGCACCAAATTTGTTACAAGAGGAAAAGACGGGGGGAGGTGGGCTCCCAGCTCTGGCTTTCAGGGAGAGACAGCTGCTGTTAGAGAGACAGGGTGAGTGCATTGGAGCTTGAATTTTCTTTGTGTTTGGTGGGATAGGGATCTACCCCTTCAGGTTCCAGGGCTGCTGCCAGGTTCTGGGGCCAAACTATTTTTTATTATTGGTACCTTTCCTGCTGCCTGCTCAGGTAGGGTTTCTGGGAGTAGTGCAGTAGCGATCTACCCCTTCAAGTTCCAGGGCTGCTGCCAGGCTCTGAGGCCAAGCTATTATTTATTATTGGTACATTTCCTTCTGCCTGCTCAGGTAGGATTTCTGGGAGTGGTGCAGTAGGGATCTTGATGGCTGGAGGAGAGCCTGCTGGCCCCCACGAACAATGAACAACAAACATGTTCATTACAGGATCATGTTTGTCAGTGTTCATTGTTCGTTGTTTGTGGATGGCAACAAACAACAAACACCATGTTCGTTTTTTTTCTGTTAGTGCCCATGTCTAATCCTGAGCCACCATTCAATGGAACTGTAAGCCCTCACCAGAATTAAACAAATGACCACAAGTACTGCAGCTGATTTATCTCCATTTATGGAAGCTACACATTCTTGATAACATGTTCTTGGCTATGTCAAACTTGTCCTTTCCCTGGATAGCTCCAAAGAGTAAATGAATTAGACTTAATTTCTGAAGTGCATGGAAGAAGAGAAAACTAGGGTCTGGGATTTTAGAAAAGGAAAATGATTTTCATCCTAGGGGAGGACTGCCAACCTCCTGGTGGGCCTTGAGATCTCCCAGACCTCCCAGAGGTAGTTTGGTGTAAGAGCCAGTTTGGTGTAGTAGTTAAGAGTGGCAGGGCTCTAATCTGGTGAACCGGTTTTGATTCCCCACTCTTCCACTTGAAGGCAACTGGGTGACCTTGGGACAGTCACAGCTCTCTCAGAGTTCTCTCAGCCCCACCTACCTCACAGGGCATCTGTTGTGGAGATAATAATAACACTGACATGTTAACTGCTCTGAGTATAAAATTAATCTGTCCTGAAGAGTGGTATATAAGCACAAGATGGTGGTAGTTGTCCAGACTATAGAGTAGGGTTGCCAGGTATCCTGGAGCCCAACCAGGGGACTGGGTGGTCATGAGGAGGCACATAGGCAAATGGGGGGGACTTACTTCACACATTCATGCTCCAGAGCTCTTCCTTGTCATGCTAAAAATGACAAGGAAAGGAAGGCCCTGTGAGGGGATGATTTAATGAAATTTGATTTGATAAAATTTCATCAAATCAGCCCCGCACACGGGCCTTCCCTTCCTTGTCGTGCTGGGAATATCCTTCCCGGCTCAACAAGAAAGATCTCTGGAGCTCCTCTGTGCACTCTGAAGCTCCTAGACCCATTCTCCACATTTCCCCCCCACACCAGCCAGGTGAGTGGTGGCAGAAAGTGAAGGCTGGGATCAGGGTATGCCCTGCTCCCACAGAAGGGACTGGTAACCCTAATATAGAGAGCTGCCTCATGGAGAAAATGGCTGCTTTGGATGATGGACTCTAACATTATATGCTGTGGAGCTCTCCTCCCTTGACCATTCCCAGCCCATGTCAGGCTCCACCCCCAAAATGTCCAGGAATTTCCCAACCCAGAGTTGGCAGACTTAATGTAGCAGTGCATGACTCATTTATAAGTCAGTACTGGGCTTAGATGGTCCAGGTAGCCTGTTCTCATCAGAACTTGGAAGCTAAGCAAGGTTAGTCCTGGACTGGTTAATACTTTGATGGGAAACCACCAAGGAAGGCCAGGGTTGCTGTCCAGATGCAGGCAATGGTAAATAATGTCTGAATGTCTCTGGCCTTGAAAACCCTACAGGGTCACCATAAGTCAGCTGTCACTTGACAGCATACACAGAAAAACCTTGATTTAGAAACATTCCCCACGGCAAATATTACTCAGATTATTCTTTTTCTGCCACTGAGTTTCTTTAGGCTCTGAAGCCCAACTAGGAAATCCAGTAAAAGAAAAAGGGAAGAGTTCATTAGCAGGGAAGGGCTGACTTTCAGGAAAGGGTATCAACTGCCAGTCAATTCTCTCCTGTAAATTCATCCTACCCCTTATTAGCATTATAAGGGGCATTCAAAGATGGAAACATTTCCCTCATAACTTTTATTTCTACCCTAATGAAATAGGTGAAATACCTTCCTGTTGAGAACAGAACACTAGAACTATCTGACGAGATTTAGCTATGGTTGGTGCACTGCAATATATACCTCTATTATTATGTTGCAATTTTTGTTATCTGTGATTGCTGATTCTTCAAAACACCAACAAAACCAAACTGTACAATAATGTCTGGAAATCAAACCCACCCTGCATTTTCCTCCTTGTCTGGACCATTAATGTGGTTTCCATGGAAATGCTTTCTGTTTCCCTCCCATCTTCAATGCCTTCCATTAGTCACAAGCAATAAACAAAGCCTTATTATCTTATTACAATAACAGAGCTACAAAAAAAGTTTGCAGGGTGTGTTCAACACCTCAGAATTTTATCTCAGACACCTCAGGCTTTAGCTTTGTTTTCTAGAAGTTCAAACACCAGAAAAGCTAAGTAAAAGGACATATAACTGAATAATTGTTCCCACAGACGGTCAATACAGCACCAGAATAAATTGACCTCTCACATTGCCTCCCCCATACAGCCATTGTTTTTATTAAGATTTTTATTTTTTTCACATAAGATAGTAAATGTAACAAACTCCAAGATCATCATGTGATATTTTCACAGAGAAGCTGATGGTGGTTTATAGCTGCTAAATTAGAGCCTAATAAAAATAAACAGTTCTGTGACTAGAGCAGCAAGCTGAAGGAGAGCACATCCAGGTGTTGATTGTAAGACAAGAAGGGCTTTGGACTGTCCTCTGGTCTCAGGTTACAGCTAGACAGAGACAGGCAGATAGAGGTTCCAGGACCTCTCCATTCTTTTTCTCTCTGATCTAGAACTATCCTTTTGAAGTGCAGACTGATACCCTTAGAGACTTTTTGTATAACATGTTCCTCTCTTCATCTCGCTTCTCCGTCTTAGCATTTATGAGGGCAGAACACCCATCCTGCATCTCTCAACATCCTAGACTAAATATGAAGAATAGAATGCTATCTCTGCTCCTTTCCTATCCTCCGTAGAGTTCCTATAATACAGAACTGATATTTATTTTCTAAAGCTTGAACCAAGCTGCAAGTGTAAGTTTGTTCCTCTGCACGCACTCAAGCACACACACACTTTACTGAATTAATAACAACGACATTGTTATGAATGTCGAACCAGCAGAATGTTGATTTTCAGTCACTTAACCACTATGCAAGGCAGCTTGCAGCTAACATTGACTATGAAAGTGAAGCAATTTTCTATGTCAGGCTTGGTTTTAGGTAGAGGAACCATTAAGGAATGGGTGCCTTTAAGAACCTGGATCATAGGTGTTTGGGTTAGGCAGATCCTTTAGCACTCTCTTAGTGAGGTCATGAGGACAGAAGAGCTAGCTCTGTTCTTGTTACGGGAGCTATCCCACACTGAGGGTGGGGGAATCCTCTGGTCTTAGGCCCTGCCCTCCACCTCCACTCACCTTCTGGTGGGGGGAGTCACCACAGGGCAGTCATGCACACAGTGCGTGCACACACTTCCCTAAGCACCAGAAAATGATGTCACTTTCAGGCACAACAGGAAAGCTATAGGTCATGCCTGGGGTTATTCATTAAAATTGTTAGTGTTTGAGAGCAATTCTTTAATAAATCACCCCCAATAGCTTCAGAGTTGCACTGGAAAATGGGGTCATTTTTTTGCCTCCCTGTTTGGACCCTGGTGGACCTGGCAACCCTAGTTTCTGCCCCTGAACCAGGGTGGGACTGCCCACAGTGCTGTAATACATTACATGCCAGATAAAAAGAAGCAGTCCTCAGACTGGTTGGTTTGATTCATTAAAGTTCATCCCTTTATGCAACACCTCAGTTAGACCGTAACCCAATTAGCACCTAGTACCTGTATGTGGAATTTTTCCTGCATTCCTCTCCTTTTCTGTAGCTCTTCATGACCCCAGAGTGATAGTTCCTAGGGTTGCAAGATTCACACAATCCATTTCAAGTCTGATAGTTAAATCTTTATCCAGAGATTAGAAACAGGTGCTATTCTTTTTGTTCTCATCGACAAGGTAATAAAGTTTCTATGGAGAATAAAGAAAAAGAAACCTAACTCCTTTTCTGCCCCCTTTTTTCACCAGTTATGTCTCCAAAATGAAAGCAAGAAAAATATACTAAAATATTATACTAAAATCTTCAGTATGTTCCAGGTGAATAACAATGTGATACTTCTCATCTTAGAATCCTCTTTGCACGGTTCATTATCTCAAAAAGAATGTGTTTGAGTGCAAATGAAGATTTGCTTGCAACTTCTTTATTTTTAATATAATGCAATTATAATACATGGAAGATATGATATCTGGTGCAAAACGTAATTTTTTTTAGTAAGGGATTAATCCAAGCAATAAAAAGAATTAAATTAGTTTAGAAGAATCTGGATATTATTCAGTAGACAGCTGTCTGACCTCTCTGACATGAATGCTTTGGATTATAACACCATGGTAGCAGCTTCATCAGTAAGCAAACTTAAGAGAGGGGGAGCTTTCATTATAGTTCCTCAAAATTATATTCTGTATTTAAGAATTTTCTAGCAATGCTTCACTGAGTGGCCTTGGGCTAGTCTCTTACAGCTGTGCTACACAATTTTTGATGGGTATGTCAAGCAGAAATGATTAGATACGTATGTACTTCTGACACACTGTCTGAAGAAGGGAGCTCTGACTGTCGAAAGCTTAGACCTTGAAAATCTTGTTGGTCCCTAAGGTACCACTGGATTCAAATCCTGCTGGAGTCAAATCTTGCTTCCTGAACCCAATTTTTAGCTATAAGATCAAGGCAAATTGTTAGTGCACAAATAATAATTTAAATGTAAACAAAATATACAAGATTTTGAATATGTATATTGAGAACATGGCACAGAAGTTAAGCTGAGTCTTAAATTTCTGTTCCCCAGGTGCCTGCCACTGACGGTTTACACTCCTACTGATCACTGGCGATTGGTGAGATGTGGCAAGCCCGCCACCAGCAGGCAACTCAGGGAAATGTACGGTGGGCATGCTCCCACTGGGGTACAAGAATGTCACTTCCTGAAGTGACATCATCACTGCCGTCCACAGAAGTTCTCCCATGCTTAGTGGGGGCCGATTTTGGCCCCAAACAGGCCAATTCTCAAAGAATCAGCCCCAGTCAAAGCACAAGCGCATTCCTGTGCCAACACAATGTCATATCCAAAAGTGACATAATCACATCGAGGACTGGGAGCACACACATGAAGAACATACCTTCAGAGAGCACTGCCCCCCTCCTCCTATCAGGGAGCCTATGGGTACCTGGCAACTCTAGAGAAGAGGTTAATCTTGTCTTAAACCAAAGGGGTGTGGGGGATGAGAGTGTGTATATTTTAAAAGAGAGGGAGAGGGAGAAAGAGTATGCTAAAAATCATGTTAAGATTTTAAGTTGTCATTGTAAACTGAGAGCAGAACTACAAGTGACAAAAGGCACAGATTGGACACTTGTCAGCATCCCTCAAGTTTTGATCGGAAATGTAGGCATCCTAGTCTTGCAGCTTGGCTCTCTGACTGCTGTCCAATGGACTTTCCAACTGTCACTTGTCCAACATTCCGCCAAGCTGCCTACATTTCCCATCAAAACTTGAGGGAAGCTGACAAGTGTCCAATCTGTGCCTTTTGTCACTTGTAGTTCCGCTCTGAGACTACTCTGGATTATGTACTTTTTAAAGGCACAAAAAGAAATAAAAGAAATGGTTTATTTTCCAGTGAGTCTAAACATATGTCTAAAGGTTTCTAGGAGTGTCAGTTCTTATTTCTGTTTGGTAGTGATAGAATAAGACTGGAAGATTAACTTCTCATGAAAGTCAAATAACTTGGGATGTGAGTGAGCTGGGATAATTTCACATTCCCACAATGGAGGAGAAGCACCTGCAGGGGCTGTTCTGCTACACAGGGTTGATATCCCTGGCTATACCCCTGCTACAGTATTTTGGACAGCTGAAGTTTCAGTAGCAGCCCATGTAAGCTTTGATGTGACATGAACATGAGTAATAAAGGTAGTTCCCGTGCATCCAAGAAAGGATACAACAGGTGCACCACCGGCCCTGGCAAAAAGGTGCTTTCAATTACTGATTTTGTTTAAAAAAATTCTATTCCACCTCTACAGGGATTCCACCCAATGGCAGCTTACAAAATTAAAACAAAATAAAAAATCTAAAACTGCCATAAAATTCAGAAATAAAATCTTGCATTAAAACTCAACCACAGCATAAAACTAACAAAATGTTGACCAGCATATTCCTAGGTTAAAAGCAGATTATAAAAAAGTTAACAGATCAACAGTCTTTAAAAGTCTGGATAAAAAGAAATGTTTCAGCTTGACAACTAAAACAGAGTAGTGTTAAGTGTCTGGCGAGTCTCAAGAGCAAGGGCATTACACTGGAGCATCCAAAGACAAGGCTGGATGCTCCAGTGCAAACCTGCACCTTAAGACTATCCTATCCAACAGGCAATAAACCAGATTCCTAGTCTGAATTCCCTACCTAACAGCATCTCTCTCTTGTCTGGTGTTAGCTTCAGTTTATTTATTCTGATTCACCTTGTTACTACCTCCAGGCATGCAGTTAGCACATCAACTGTTCCATCGGACTTGGATGAAAAGGAGAAATAGAGTCCTCCTGAGTCAGGACTCCTGATAACTTCAGCCATATTTATTTATTTATTTATTTACGTCATTTATAGTCCGCCTTTCTCACTGAGACTCAAGGCGGATTACACAGTATGAGGTTAATACAATCACTATCAAGTACATTTCAATACAGTACCATAAGGTAAACAGATACAAGTTTAAAAGACATAGCATTAGCAAGGATCCAAGACAGAGTAGAAAAAATACTGGAGCAAAACATAATCAATTCTAGGACTAACATTAGACAACATGGAGCGCTGGCTGTACATAGGAGTACATATTTAAAACAGCAGATAAGGCAAAAATAGTGATGAAGTCTATGATCCCCAACTCAGTGAAGCATTTGAGACCCCATCCCTATAATACAGACCTCCCATTTGAGTAAAAAGCCTTTTTGAATAGTTGAATAGATGGCAAAAAGCATGGGAGAGCAACAAAGAGCCCTGAAGCACACCATTATCACAACTGCCAGGAAACAGAACTGATCCATTGTATCTTAGGGTACTATTTAGTTAGATATTACATCAAATAGGAACTGAATATACTGTACCATTTTGCAGATTATTGAAACAATCTTTTAAAGTTTTAATCATTACAAAATCAACTAAGCAAGTTTTAGTTAAAAACTTTAAGTTTTAGTTTTAGTTTTTTAAAAATAATAAATGACATTTGAGTTTAACAAGTCCAACCTGGTGGGGGGAGGGGTCACTTATTTGGTAAGCAATGTCCACAGATATTCTTTCGAATACATGAAACTGCCCTATACCAATTCAGACGGCTGGTCTATCAAGGTCAGTATTGTTTATTCTGACTAGCAGAAGCTATCTAGGGACTCAGGTCCTTCCATAACCTCCAACCAGATCTTTTCAAATGGAAATGTCCAGGGATTAAACTTGTAACTTTCTACATGCAAAGTAGATTATCCAACATTGAGCCACATACCCCCTCCCGCCCGCCCCCCACACTTTTCCTGTCCCTGTTTTCCAGGCTTCCCAGGTCTCCTCTTCCCTTTCTTTTCTAACTGTCCCAATGTCATTAACGATCCCAGTAGCCATAAAAATCCGCCTTCCAATCAGGCTTTTACTCCATAAAACCAACCAATCCACAGAAAGGACAAGAATCAATAATTGTCACCCAGCTTCTGTTTCCAGCCAACAGGGCCTACACATCTTCCAACTCTTCTTTTATTCTTAAATACAACATACATCATGTTTTCTTTATTGCTATTGTCTCACCCAGATTAAGTTACTTACTTTATATTTACTTGCCAATATTCTTACTTTTTGTACCTAATCCTCATCACTATTTAAGATATATTAACTATGAAAAAAAAACCCTCTGTCACAAGGTGCAAAATGCTTATGACGAAAGTGTCCACTGGCACATCATTTTGACTGGGGGAAAGTGTCATTTTGACTTTCCATTTCAGGCACGGAAAAAACGTAGCTAGCATTGCCCGTGACTCGGTCTCTGCTCACTGTTCTTATGTCATATCATGATTAGGGCTGTCACAAACTTCACATTGAACACATTTGATAGGCAAACATACCGCCTTTGACAGTGATGGTGATCATCTGTCCATTCTCTCCCCTGAATAGCTTTCAATCAGCCTTACAGCTGAGCAGTAGCGGTGGCGGTAGAGTTTTGTTTCATTGCCTTGTAGATGTTTTCAGTCTGTGCAATAGGTGAGATCATGCTATCCAGGATTCATGAATGGATTGTTAATTAAACACTAAATCTTCTTTAAAAATACAGCTGTCAGTTTAAATAAACAATATACAATTGGCTGCCAGGTGGCATGCAGCAACAATAGGTCTAGGAAAAGAGGGGGAAGTGGGATTCCCATCTGAGTGTGTGAGGATATCCACGTCTGAAACACTGATTACTGCACAGAATACATGAAAAGTAACTCAACAAACAGGATCAAGCTGTTCGATGAAAAATCATCTCCCTGTTCATAAGTAGCAAGCAGACTGAGCTGAACTAGCAGGTGCCTCCCTAATTGCACAATTCCCATGTTTATTTTGTTGGAATAGGTGACTCAGCATGCCTTGGACAATGGGGGGCGCTGCATGTCTCTCTTATATGTTTGTGTAACTCTAGCAATCTGCCACTCTTTTGTCTAAGGTGGGGATGCCTCCTGACTCCTCCTCCTTGTCCCTATGCCTCTTGGGAGAATCTCTTCTCGCATGGCCTTTCAAGGAGAAGGATGCAAGCTGCCATGCTCCGCCATGAAGGCCCCTTTCCCACAGACTTACAACTCAGCCTCGCTGCCTATACTTTCAGGACGTAGTATAGAATTAGGGAATGTAACTCTTTAGATTAGGATATTTCCCTTTATTCCAAGATATAAAAATAAAGAAGTCTACAATTATTTGAGGCCCAATCAATCAACGCTTCTGCTGCATGTCAAGTTAATGTCTGATCCTGGATGTGTTCATCATCATCAACAACTTTTCTTTCATCATGATAATGAAGTGCTCCATATTTAAGTCATTGGCTCTTGGTTAAGTTCACAATGAAAAGAGCAAGGAAAATATTTCACGTGTATCAAAACAGCATGTTTTGTTTTTTAAATGACCAAGTTAGACCTATGATATACAACTTCAACATTAGATATCTTTAAAAGTCCAACTAGTATAAAACAAAAACTCATCTTTCTGGATTCAATTTTTCTTAGTGTTAATACTATGTTTTTATCATTATATTTTCATATAAAAACTTTGACAGATTACACTTCAGGAGATTTGGCAAAATAAATTTATTATACCCAGTTCAGTGTCAAAGCTTCATTTAAATAGCATGGCCATCTTTAAAAAGAACTGTCTTCTTCAAGTTGCTTTTCATTTTTTCCCCCTAGAAGAAAGCTTTGAGTTTCTTAAGTATTCATCATTCTAAACCACTTTCTCTTAAAGGATCATGATTAGTTGTATCAACTGCAAATGTTTTGATGGCTATAACATGCCATGAAAAGGTAGCAGAAATGCTTTGTTTGCCTAAACCAAAACACATATTGACAAGAAACAGCACTTTTTCATACCTGTGAGTCTTCTGCAGGGATTTCATATCCTGTGGGACAAGACCTACAATAACTTTAATTATAACTATTCTAGCAACATTACCTCGGCAGCACATGTTTAGTGTTCCAGCAGAATACAATAACTTGCTAAAAATGTATTCAGTGAATGCAGAATTCTTTCCCCACAGGCTTTCTGACATTTTCAAGTAGAGAGAAAGAATGAAAATGAGAATGAGTAGCCATTACAAACCATAATTTCTATTGTGCAGTCAGGTCTCTTCTCTAACCTCACTTTCCATTGTTTTCATACAGATGTTATCTTAAATTACAGGCCATGTCAGTGAAAATAAGAGAATTCAACAATAATAAGATCTGCTCCAACAATGCAAAACACAGAAAATACCATTTTTATCATCAGAGCTCTATGTCTCTGTTACTTTGGGGCTGAGAGAGCCAACAGCACTTTGACCTACTGTGTTCAAAATCAGTTTTCCAACAGGAGCAAGAAGTAAAAGAAAATCCAGTATCCAAGCCTCTAACACATCCACAAACCATGTAATATCATCCTGGGAATGCCATTTCTAGAATGGGTAATATAAAGTTCAGAGTTTAAAGTGATTCCCAGAGATTTTGTAAATGTAAGCCATTTATTTTGCCACCTTCTTTGAAGTTATAAAACTATTTTAGGACAATATTGATGCATAGTACATACAGGGATCCCATTCCCCAAGTAGGGGCAGGGGATCCCCCACTTCAACCCTCCAATGGGGGGCAGGGGCCGGAACAGGCCTCCTAGGTGCACTCTCAGCGTGGCGTGATGACATCACTCCCAGGAGGTGATGTCATTGCACCACTCTGAGAGTGACATCACTCCCAGGAAGTGATGTCATCGTGCCACCCCGCGAGAGCTCCCATGCCTGTGTGATGACATCACTTCCTGGAACACACCAGGAGCGATGAGAAGGTAAGCGCTGGGTTCCCCCATCCTGCTGGGAGGGTAAGGGGACCTGGCAACCCTAAGTACATACGATTGTTTTACATCCAGACATCCACTACAACAGACTATAATTTGAGAAATGAAGAATCAGAACTATTAACCTATGAACAAGAAAAAAATCTGTTTAGCAATCAAGTCCATTTTTTTATACAAAAACTAATAAGTAAGAGGAGGCCAATAAACTCTTGTTTTACTTCTTGTGTTGATTAATCTGCACCATCTTTAAACTACTGACTAGTACAATATAGAGCATCACCTCACTGTTTCTGTGCTTTTGGGGGACCACCAGAATCACCACAATTTTATCTTTAGGAAACATGAAACAATAATTTATCTATAAAAGGTTGCAAAAGTCTCTTGTTTCCATTACTTATACAGCCTTTAAATCTAACCTGTCATTCTTTTAAAGAAAACTCAGCAACAAATTTACAGCACAAATTAAACATAACTAAATTTATGCTTTATTTAATCAGGAGTAAGGATGCTGCAGTTCTACTGACCTTTCACAAGGCATGCCTCTTTCTATATCCATCAAGAATTTATTGAAACTTCCCACATAAAAGCATCACCTTGCGATTTCACAAAAGATGAGAAGGTTTTTCTCAATAAGACACTTCTCAACGATTGAAGTCTAATAGATCAAAACCCAGAAGCTATTTTCAAAATAACATCCTGTAAAATATCAGATGCACGCCAAAGTAAATCTTCAAGCTAAGAATCAAAACAGAAACAGCTGAGGGGAGCAAACCAACTCTGGTGCAACTTACTTCAAATTCTACAAAAAGCTTTCTCTCTACATCATTAGAAATGTTTTTGTGTGCACAGAAGGGGAAGCAGAACAAAAGTGATGGTGCCCAGGCAGTGTATACCCAGTTGCCTCTCGGGGAACCAGGAAGGATTTTTCTCTGTGAGGCCAGATTGGCTGTGGGCCCAGGGGTTTTTTTTAGGGGTGTGCCTTCCTCTAGACACAGGGTGAGAATTGCTTGGAGAGAGGGTTGGGCTCCAACTGTCCCAATGCTCTGAGTCTAGCTGGCTAAGTGGCTCGCCCCTGTTTTCAAAGTCTGTTTGAGGGAGCTGGGGGAAGCCAGAGGGTATGCCTGGGCTAGCCATTGCAGGATTCATCCTGGGTGGCAGGGACCACCAGGGTCATGCCTAGATGGGTACTACACCCCCTGCCATCCCATGGTACTCAGCAGGCAGGCTGGGGAATTCATGTCATTGAGCTGCAGGGCCATTTGATGCAGTAGTTCTCTTGCTCTATGATGTGTCAATGATCCAACGTCTGTAATCAATAAAATTGCGGCCTATTTTCATTCAATAACAATCTACTGTATATTTTTTGCCTGGGGTACCAGCCTCATGCATACTGTACATGGATGCAAGGAGGAGAAGATGGTGATGGTGATATTTTGTTGCACTGGTATTTCCAGATCTTTTGTCCATTTTCCTCATAAGATTAGATTTCATGGTGCTTCAGGTTGCTCAGAACATTTTTAAAGCATAATCTAGCTACCTCACACTGAATACCTATAAGTTTTTCTTAGTTTAGCTCCATTCTCCCTGGAAATTGAGTACTTGGAATTGTGAAAATGAAGCCAATCTCAGTTACAACCTCAGTTACAAAACTGTGGCTACAATCCATCACAGCATCACATCGGATTTTTTATTTCAACAAGTTTTGTTAGATATTAGCCTAGCTGTCAACATTTCCATTTCATCAGATTATATTATCCCAAATTTATATTATCCATATCCTCAAGATCCATCCAGATTTGAGGTGCTCACATAGCTTACAGTACTAGACTGAATCTAAACTTAGTATTCCATACAAAGAAATTCCTTTTATAAGTGACAAATCATCTTCATATACAATCCACTAGACTATCATGTGAAAAGGTTTTAGGAATGATTTAATGCTCTTTCCCAAGATTTGCCTCAGTATTTACTTACTCAACCAAGGTCCTACGTTACTTACGAAACTTACTCAAGGTCGTAAGTTCTTACAAGAAGCTTTCTCAGTTTTTTTTAAAAAAAATATTTTAGACAGCTTACAGTGGACCTCTGTTTTGTTTTGTAACTCCAGTTTTCACTAGGTTCATTAATGGGGAGGTATTAATTACACAAGATTAAAATCCTTACAATACAATTTCACTTGATTTAATAAGACCAGCTGTTTACAAAACTTACTTTAATTTTCCTAAAGAAACATACATAGTAAACATTTTGTAGAACTTTAGAACACTGGCCTTCAATGCATGAGATGGGACCTCTGGCACATTACAGAGCCTCACCTTTTAGGTGATAAACACCTATAAAGATATCATTCACTGACAGCAAAAGTGCTTTTGCATGCACACTGAGAAGAACAGCAGGAAGATGAAATTAGGTCACTTGGCAATGGATAGGATTTCTTAGTGGCTCTGACTCTTGGCTTGGCTATGGCAGCCTTCCTTTTGCTTGGTTTATGTTTCCTATTCCTATACTCTCTTGGTCTGCTGTCCATGGTCCTGACCTTGATACTGGTGATATCATAACTCCTCCCTTCCTGTTGTTACTCCTGTGCAGTCCTCTATGCAGAAACATAGAAATGTCACCTCCAATGACCTTATATTTCTAGGATCTATGCAACCAGAGCTACAGGGAGACTCCAACTTGGATCAAATCAGAGAACCATGATTTGGATTAAAGGTAATAAAATATAATCTCTGATGAGATAAACCTGGTCTGCATAGAAAATTAGCATCCCCTTAATTAAAAGGGTGTTTTATAACTTCATGGGAACTTCCCACACCTGAGCCAAAATAAACAACCAATAGCTGCAGGGCAATAATCTTACATTTTTTCTCCATCAGAAGAGTTGTAATATGGATCTGCCCAAGAACCTAATGAACCTTCCTTTCAATAGGAAGATACTTCATCTCCTTCCCTATTAGTATTCCCCTTGAACTAATGTGAATACCATGAAATTTGGGTTACTGACAGAAATTGCGAATTTTAAGTACACAAGGTCCTTTTTCGGCCAGTATTTTAGGCTCTGTCTCTCCCCAGACTTGTATCTGATAAAGTGAGCTTTGACTTTGGAAAGTTTATACTCCGGGAAATATTGTTAGTCTTTAAGGTGCTACCAGACTTGAATTCAGACATACAAATAGAGTGGTTCAGCTTTCATCACCAGCATAATTTTAACAGAGAGGCTTAGTTGTAGGATTGCCAGCTCCAAGTTGAGAAATTCCTGGAGATTTTGGGGGTGGAGCCTGGAGACGGTGGGATTTAACAAGGGGAGGGGCCACAGCAGGGTATAATGCCACAGAGTTCACCATCCAAAGCAGTAATTTTTTTCTAGGGGAACTGATATCTGCAGTCTGGAGGTCAATTATAATTCCAGGAGATCTCCCGCCATGACCTGAAGGTTGGCAAGCCTACTTAGTTGTATGCTATAGTTCAACTTGTTAATATACTTCAGGGCCATCAATATAGAAAATTTACAGGTCACAGAAATGTACATTTAAATATCTATTCCAATTTTTTTAGATCACATTCATCTCTGCATTTAACAGAACTTAATTTTTCCCTCACTCAGCAAGCCATTATGATGAAACATTCTTTCATGTTGTGCAAATAAGCATACTAATATTTATTTGGCCAGTGTTGGTGAGTACATAAGCTACTGCTGTTCTTTAACCTTCAAAACATTTAACAATATTTTAAACAATATAATTATCCTGGAATATAGCACATAACAGTCAGCAAGAGTACACACTGCTACTACTGCGCTATAGAAATTAGGGGAATGAGTCACACATATAGTAGTTAGAGTAACAGTATTAATAAACCAAAACAGTGCTGCTAATAAACTACCACTTAAAAGTACACCCTGCAGTACACAACAGTTGCTGTCCTAGGAAATTAAAAAAAATTAAGTCACTGCATGCAAGCATGTACACACCTACCTTCACCTACTGTTCCACAGTCAGTAAAGTCAAGGGTGTTCATATTAAAAATCCAGACAGAAGCAGTGGCACTTTTAATTGTTCTACAATGACGTGCAGAACTACTGGAGTTAAAAAGTGATCACATTATCAAGCAAATCTCATTAGATTTCATCGCATATTTAGAAAACACAAATGTCTTAGCAAAATTGACTTCTGCATGTTTGTTTATATTGTTCCAGTCAAATATTTACCACCACATTATTGTGTTAGTCAACTGCTGAAAAGTTTATGAAACTGGACAAAAAATGGAAAACAGTTTTGGTGACTCAAGAGGCAAAGGAATCTGTCCCTCACACTACCTGTTACTACCAAGCCAACATGTTATGACACAAACGTAGAAAAAGTAATGCTTATACAAAAGAACAAGGAAAACAAGTGGGTTAGCTAGCAACTTAATCTTCCCTATCACCTCCCCATGCCATTTTTAGAAGACCCAGAACCAGCAGGGAATGGTGGGATCTGATTTATTTTAAAATTCTTCTATACTTATTTCCCAGACTCTTTAGTGATGCATTGGACTTCACTTACCAGGCAGCACTGGCATGAGAGTGACACCATCCTACAGAAGCATAAGAGTGTAAAAAGAAAAAGAAGAGTGCCATACAACATGTTCCTTTCAGTCTTACCCTCCCTTGGTTTTTATTTCCTGTTCTTTGATCTCAGTTCAGTAAAATTTTTGCCTACCCTGATTGCTTAGTTGCATGAATTCTTGGAGAAATAAGAGCAAGATTCAAGTTCAGTTGCACCTCAGAGACCAAACAGATTTCCAAGATATGAACTTTCAAGAGTCAAAGTTCCCTTCATCAAATACCTGATGAAGGGAGTGTTGACTATTGAAAACCCATACCCTTGAATCTTGCTCTTCTACTGCAGATCAACACAACAATCCACCTGTAACTATCTTCTTGGGGAAATAAATTATACATTAATTAGATCACATATATAACAGGAAGTCTATGAGGGATCCAGGAAGGATACTCAACAATCACACATAAAGCCTGGGACAAAAGGAAATCAAAAGAAAAATGGAATCTCAGGATGGGGGCAGTGGTAGACTGGGAAGTGAATACTGCTCCTGGAGCAAGCTAGTTGAGTGGCCTTGCTGTGCTAGAAGCCAGCACTGAAAGGGCCACTCAGCTCAGCTGCACTAAGAAATAGGCAGTGGCTCGCACATTAACTCCTCCAACAAACTGCCTGCGGTGTAGATGGAGGCAATTTGTGAGCTGACACTGATCATCACTGCATAGGGTTGCCAGGTCCAGGCTGGGAAATTCCTGGAGATTTCGGGGTGGAGCCTGGAGAGAGCGGGGTTTGGGGGAGGGGCTTCAGAATGGTATAATGCCATAGAGGCCAACCTCCAAAGCAGCCATTTTCTCCAAGGGAACTGATCTCTGTCACCTGGAGATCAGTTGTAATTCCAGGAGATCTCCAGCTACCACCTGGAGGCTGGCAACCCTATCACTGCAGCTCAAAATGGCCTCCTGAGGCACTGGCAGAGTTTCTGGAGGGTTTGGGATTTTTTGCTCTTTGCCCCAGTGGCCTGTTAGGGCAGCAGCCCACTGAAAAAGTTCCCTGTAAGTTAATCGGCCAGCCCATCCATCAATGAGGCATTTTAGTTTAGAGCTGGTGGCACAGAAAGTTCCTCATACATCTGTGTAATTTAGGAGTGGACTCCTGCGATATAATCCATATTTCACAGAGAGTGAATCCGCACATGCAGCAGAATGGGATGGCAGACCACCAAGGTAGTAGAATTGCACTGTAAGTATCCTAAATCTTATTTCAGGTATGAGAATGTTATGGCATCTACTAACTTTGGTTAAGTTCCACAAGATAAAGAAATATGCTTTTATCTTCCTCTGATGAACAGCCACACAGAGCAGATGAGGAGCTGCCTACTGCTGGAGCCATGAACTGAAAACAGGAATACATGGCAGTTTTCTACACCTTTTCCCTGCAAGTTTTTCAGTGAGAAGAAAGCATGAACAAACTCTGGCCTGAGAATCCTTCATTAGGTTTAACAGTTACTAAGAAACAACATGAAGCAATTGGTAGACAATGCAACAAATAAACTACTTTATTTGTATAGCTAGAAAATGATTTGCATAAAATGCAAATTATACTGCTTGTATTTGGGTAAATGGCAGTCTTACGTGGAACAAGTGAAGAAGAGGCGCACTGAGGCATTCACACCAAACTGTACTTCCTGATATCTTCTTTTCTTATTTAGGCCTCTTTGGAGAAACATCCACAGTAAATATACCATTTTCATTTAGTGGAAATAATAGGTGGTAAGCATATGAAATAAACCATCCTATTACCACTTCAGCTATTATCCAATATTCTTTCCCATTACACAGAGTACTAAAACATTTGCATCACTGTCATTCACAGCTAGTTTCATTTTCCTGTTTATTTAACAATTCCATTTTAAAATTCACCTGACATGTAAGAGATTATGAGAAAACAGTCATACAGATTAATTTGATTAAATTAAACTTGTGACAAATAAGCTTTCATAGGATCTGGGAGGAGGAATCATTTACAATTCATATGCACTCAATGTAAATATGCTGTAACACCTGCCTCTATGCATAATTTGTACAAGGAACTACACATGCACTGCTACACAATAGAAATGAAGGCGTTTGCTGGTATTTTGCAGACACCTGTTTGCCTTCTTTATGACAAAGGCCTACCAGAAAATTCATTTCCCAGCAGTGTACATGAGAACTTCCAGCATCTGTTACTGCTACAGTCTAGCCTAAAGAAACACTTAATAAATTCAGATTTCCATCCTCCAGTGAGTTCTTTCATATTACTGTTTCTGACTTCCTTAGGCAAATCTTTTTTGGTAACTGCTCCACTATTCCAGCATACGAGCTGGGAAGCGGACTTCAGGATACCGCTGGCGAGTGAGGGAAGGCCTGCTATATTCAGGCCCAAAAGTCCTCCTACTAATTTCCAGGTTCACTAGAGATCCCTACAGTTTGTTCTCAGAGTAGGGCTACCAGGTCCTCTTACCCTCCCAGCAGAAGATGGAGACTCAACTTTTCATTCTTCTTCACACACATGCAATGCGCACATGTGCTCCCTGGGCATGCACGATATCATCACTTTCGGGAAGTGGCATCATCGCAAAGGTGTTTTGCAGTGGGCCCCTTTGGGTCCCAAACATTTGGGGCACAAATCAGCCCACTGCAAGGTATAGGAGCATTCTCAGCGCAGCACAATGACGTCACTACAGAGAGTGACGTCATTGAGCTACCTTGGGAAACCACCTAGGAGGCCTGTTCCCCTGCCTTCCCTCCCTTCACTGGCCAGATGAGTGGGAGGAGCAGAAGGTGGGAGCAGGGGGTCCTCTGCCCCCACCAGGGGGACAGCAACCCTATCTCAGAGTCTATGCCAGGACATTTTGAATGAGGCTATCAAGCCCTTCCCCCTGTCATCCAAAAGCCAATGAAACCGTGTTTGTTCATTTGACACATCTGGAATGAGAGAATGACTGCAATCAGAATAGCCATAGAGAGACAGTAACTGCTGGAGATAACAAGTCTATGAAAAAGAAGGACAAGTCCCCCCAATCAGTTGTTTTCTTGATTGCAGATATCGGAAACATTTCAAAACTGTGGACCCCCACTAGTGTTTTCGCTGATATCTGCAGATACTTTGTGGCTACCCATTTGGCTGCAAATTAAAGCTAAAATTCTTAAATTTTAGGATTAAATCTTACTAAGTCGATAACATCTACTTCTGAGCAAACATGCATAGCGCTAGGTCTATCAAGTTGTCTCTCTGCCTTAAAATTTGAACTGGAACAATTTCAAAGATAAGCTAGAAATACATATTTCATCTCAAGGTAATAAAATGGAAAATACAAAATTTCAATCATTTTCTGTAGCAGCATGTTGGTGGATGGGCAGGTGGCTATCATGGAAACAAAGGGCAAATTGGGTCTCAGGCAGTTCTCGCCTTTGAATACAGCTAGTTTCCTCCTGAACAAAATTATTCAGAACCTCATTAAGAGGTAATTCTATCACTACTGTTCACTGGGCCATGATATTTTAATTATCCTTACCCCAAATTTTTTTATCTGTAAGTTGAACATAAGCACAAAGCAATAAAATGAGGAGGCAAAGGCTTAATACCAAGAAGAGTGTTTACATTTTTTTTAAAAAAACCTCTTTTTTTGTAAAGGCCAGAGATCACACTATTCAGACATGAAAAAGAATATAGGTGCTACAGCTCATCATCAGGAAAAGAGACTATCTAGATAGCAAAAATAAACTTGCCGGAAGATTTGAGTCACAATTTTTTAGAGAAAAATAGTCACTCCTGGGAAAGTCAACATACAGTTTCAGGCAATAGGGTTCAATGAATAGCTGACAGGTCCTCAAAGAGGTTGTAAAAGGAAGGAAAGCATAAACCATGAGTATGGTAAATAAGGTCATGCCTAGAGTAATGGAACTTCAATCCAATAGGATTACCATTTCAAAGGTAGAATTAGGTGGAACAGAGAAATCCAAGAAAGCAATACCGAGGGTAATAAATAACCCATCATACCATCTTGACAAAGCTTGATTAAAGGGGAGAAATGTAACTATCCCCCTGCTAAGTATGGAAATAGGAGTGGAAAAAGAAATTAACCACACGCACCTATCAACAAATAAAATATTGAGAAAGGATTTCAGGATGATCTGATTTTGTCCAGATGAAATTGCCCAGATTTAGAGTTCTGACAAACATGCACCATATTTGTCATACAGTTCTCTCACAACTACACTGTGATTCAGAACAATATAAGGGGGCTGCCTGCACTTAAGACATGGGACAAAATCCACAGGATGCCTTAAACTGCAAGTTGTTCCAGCAGCACAGCATCTAGAGGGGATGAATCAGCTATCACAGAACTGGATCAAGATAGGTGGTTGCAGCAGCAAAAATCAGTTCAGAACTGACCTTTTAAAAAAAGGTAGGCCAGTTTTGCTCTAATGGGCTTGGAAATATGAACTGCAAGAGATTTCTTAAAGTAATACTTCTGGTTTGTACTTGTGATATCTGGCAGCAGCATTTCTCCAGTTCTCAAGAACATTTGGTAGCCTACTTAGAATGTACACTGATGAAGTCCAGGCTCTCCCATGCAGGTGCTTACTAGTGTCAGAGTTAGGTACATGAGATTCAGGTTGCCTCTACTCAGATCCCAGACTAGGAGAACAATTAGGGAGGTAGGGTCCTTTATAAAGATACAAGTAATTTAACAACACATTCAGATTTTTGATGGGTTTCAAATAATTTGGAACATGATACAACTGTTGGTAAACTCATATTCCAAAAGCGAAATATAACAGAACTACACTGACTCAAGAGAGATTACTGAAAATAGAGAATGGAGAATTCCAAAATTATGTACAAAAATACAAACAACCAAAATTAAGTGCTTTTAAATCCCATAATTTCATTGGAAGATTGTTAAGCATTCAATGAGACTTTGAAGTTCTAAACTTTGGATCAAATAACTAGGAGTAGGACCAAGAACATGCAACACTTGCAAGCTGCTGGTCTAAAGAAGGGCAAACTGCTTTGATTTAACTTGCTTTACTTTCAGTCGTGGCTCTTGAGTGAGTATGAGAGAGAGAGAGAGAGAGAGAGAGAGAGAGAGAGCTTGCAAGCTGCTGGTCTAAAGAAGGGCAAACTGCTTTGATTTAACTTGCTTTACTTTTAGTCATGGCTCTTGAGTGAGTGTGTGTGAGAGAGAGAGAGAGAGAGAGCGTGCTTGCAAGCTGCTGGTCTAAAGAAGGGCAAACTGCTTTGATTTAACTTGATTTACTTTTAGTCACGGCTCTTGAGTGAGTGTGTGTGTGTGAGAGAGAGAGAGCGTGCTTGCAAGCTGCTGGTCTAAAGAAGGGCAAACTGCTTTGATTTAACTTGCTTTACTTTCAGTCATGGCTCGTGAGTGAGTGAGAGAGAGAGAGAGAGAGAGAGAGAGAGAGAGAGAGAGAGAGAGAGAGAGAGAGAGATGTTAATTAGTTGGGACAACTGTATGAGTTGTTTTTTCTTAACTAAAACGTCAGTATTCAGGTTTAATTGCAGTGCTGGCACTTTGAAGTAAGTAAGTTGATTTTGTGTTGCAGTTTGGACACTCGGGCTCAAAAAGGTTCGCCATCACTGGCCTAGAAGCTGTGACTGACCCAAAATCACCCAGCTGGCCTCAAGTGGAGGAGTGAGGAATCAAACCCGGTTCTCCAGATTAGAGTCCTGTGCTCTTAGCCACTACACCAAAGTGGGAAAGCAGAGTCATCAAATTAATTATTTCTACTGGTAAACTGGTAACAACCACTAAAAAGTCAAGTACAGGAGGAATATTTGACAGAGCAGGGAACCTTATACACCAGCTAACACATGTACTCTAGACTTGCTTGAATGCCTATACTTGCTAGATAAAAAGGGCAGTTTACAAGACACAATGGATACTGGCACTGGACCATCATAAACAGAAATAGAAGACTTCCGGTTTGGGATTCATGGAGGTCTAACGCAGCTCCATTTGTGGAGCTGACCGGATTGCCGTTTTAACCGGCCGGAGGGGTGAAAATAACCCGCGGCCGACTGCTCTCAGGCGGGGAGCAGGCAAAGAACGCTCAAGACCCTAGGGTGAGTTAGATCTCGGACGAGGGGGGGCTCTACACAAGGAGTCTCCCCCCCGATCCTTGAGGTCCCACCTTGCGACGGGTCGGCTATAATCTCTGCGGCAATTTTGGGGCCAATTCGGCTGGCATAAGACCTACATACCCAAGCTTCGATCGGGGAGGGAAGTCGAGAGGAGAATTTAAGATCGAAACAGCGATTACAACCCGAGAAAGCTGGAGAGAAGGTAAAGATCGCTATCTCTTGAAACGGGACAGATTGACAAAAACAGAGAGGAAAGAAAGTAGACTTTTAAACTGCAACAGACTAGCGAAAAGGAGGTGAAGACTCGGCAGGAGTTGTATTTTAAAAGAGACTAAGTTTAAAGAAGTTATTACAAAAATCGGACTATTGTTTTGAATACCTGTGGTTTTGGAGCTGTGGGAAAAAGACACCATCGCGAGACCTGCTGTGGGAAGACGGGAGACAGGAAGTGCGTAACAACAATAGAGTGGCTGGAGGGAAGCGGCCCTTGCCAAAGGACAGGAAGTGGGGAATCGCCATCTTTGAAAGTGGAAGGGTCGTGGCTTCAGCGGAAGAGGAAGTAGGCCATCTTGGATTATAATAACATAGAGAAACCATAGAGAAAAGACGCCCGACATTTTGGGTATAAAAAGTTAATTTTGGTAAAGATTGGGACATTTAAAAAAAAGGAAAACGTTTAATTATACGCCACGGAGCTGAGGAAGAGAGCAGATTCGTGGGAGCGAGCTAAAGCAAGCCCCACGATGTCGAAAAAAGAGTGGCAATCGGCAATAGAAAACTTGGACAAAAAACTTATAGACATGATGAAAGAACTTAAGGACACGAAATTGGAGCTTATTAAAGAGGTCAAGGAAGTTACACAGACAGTAAAGTCGGAGCTGTCAGAAGTGAAAAAAGGTGTGGAAACGATTAGCAGTGAATTACAAGGAACGCAGCAGAGAGTTAAAACAGTAGAAGACGCGATGGAGAATTTAATAGACACGCAACAAACAGAGATGAGGCTGGTGAAGGGGAGGATGTCAGTTGCAGAAACTAAACACATGGAGAAGCAGCTTCGTTTTCGCGGTCTGCCAGAAGTGGAAGGGAAGTCAGCGCAAGAACAGATGACTGAGGTGTTGGCTGATTACCTGGGGAAGGAGGAGGAGGAAATTGTGGCTATCCTAGATGTGGCGTATCGTGTGAACTCGAGAATTGCAACCCAGAGGAAACTACCAAGGGATGTGATTGTGCAGTTTACAACTAGAAATATGAAAGAGAGGATTGTGACCAAACAATTTCAAGATCCATTGGAGATTGATGGCAAGACGATTATTATAATGAAGGAACTGCCCAGATCAGTGTTATTGGACAGGAAAAAATATAGAGTGCTAATTCAGACTTTGAAGGACATGAATATCAGATACAGATGGGAGTTACCGGAAGGAGTGTCCTTTGAGTTTGGAGGGGCAAAAAAACGCATCAGATCTGAGCGGGAGATGGAGAGATTTATCAAGGACAATGAAAAAGACTTACCAACAAAACCATGAATATGGAGTGTAAAGTATTATCTTGGAATGTAAATGGACTAAACTCACCGAATAAGAGAAAAAATATTTTTCATTGGCTACTAAAACAAAAATGTGATATTGTTTGTTTGCAGGAGACCCACATTAGAAAACAGGATGTAAAATATTTAAAATCTGGAAAATTGGGCAAAGAATTTGTAGCGGCTTCCAACAAGAAAAAAAGAGGAGTGGTGTTGTATATAAAAGAGGAGCTGCAGCCAAAATTTGTTATGAGAGATGTGGAAGCTAGATTTGTAGCAGTGGAATGTAATTGGAACTTAAAGAGAGTGTTGGTAGTCGGACTTTATGCACCTAACGGTGCAAAGGAAAGCTTCTTTGAGGACTTAAGGAAGCACCTAGACGATCTTGTATATGACCAGATAATTCTTGCTGGAGATTTCAATGGAGTGACAGATTTGGAATTAGACAAAAAGACTACAAAAGCACAAAAGAAAAGAGGACTATTGCCAAAGCTTTTTTTTGAGTTGATTCAACAAGAGACTCTCGAAGACGTATGGAGGAGAGAATATCCTAAAACCAAACAGTTTACTTTTTATTCTGCAAGGCATCTTACATTATCAAGAATTGATATGATCTGGGCCTCAAAGGACTTAGCGCTATGGACTAAGGAGGTAGAAATAATGCCGATGGTAGGCTCAGATCACAACCCAATTATGTGGAAATTTGGAAAAAGGAGAAAAAGGAAAGCCTGGAGAATAAATGAGGACCTGTTACAGGAAAGTGAGAATATGGAAACACTGAGAAGAGAGACTAAGTTTTTTATACAATACAACGTGAATAAAGAAGTACCAACCAGTAAAGTTTGGGACGCGTACAAGGCGGTTGTAAGGGGCATACTAATGGACTTAAATGGTAGAGCAAGGAAAAAGAAAGAGGAGAAAAGACAAGAGATTGAGGAGAAAATAAAGGCCAAAGAAGTACAGTTAAAAAAGAGACCAGGGAAAAAGAAAATACATCAGGAAATCAAAATTCTTCAAGAACAGTTAACAGCAATGAGTAACAAAGAATTGGAGTGGAACCTTAAAAGACTGAATCAAAAAGCTTTTGAGGGTGCTAATAAACCTGGGAAATATTTGGCATGGCAATTAAAGAAGAAAAGGGAAAAGAAAATAATAAATAAAATTTGTGAAGAAAACAAAACGTATTGGGAGCAGACTACCATTAGCAGAGCCTTTTATAAATTTTACGCTAAGCTGTATAATAAAAAAGAAGTAAACAAAGAATCAATAGCATCATATTTGGAGGAAACTAAACTTCCAGAGATCTCGGAAGCTTGGAGAAATAAGCTGAACAGTGAAGTAACTGATGAGGAAATAAATATGGCAATACAATCCGCAAATCTAGGAAAGGCGCCAGGGCCAGATGGACTTACGGCTAAATTTTATAAGACAATGGCCAATGAACTGGCACCATTCCTAAAAGAGGTGATGAACGGAGTTTTTAGGGATCAAAGAATTCCAGACACTTGGAGCGAAGCGAATATATCATTGATCCCAAAAGAGGGCCAAGATCTGACTAGCGTGAAAAATTATAGGCCTATATCACTACTCAATAATGACTATAAAATTTTTGCGAAGATATTGGCGGAGAGATTGAAGGGGTGGCTCTCGGAAGTCATAGAGGAGGAACAAGCAGGCTTTTTGCCAGACAGACAAATAAGAGACAACTTAAGGACAGTGATCAATGCTATTGAATACTACGACAAGCGTTGTGACAAAGAGGTTGGTTTCTTCTTTGTAGACGCTGAAAAAGCGTTTGACAATTTAAACTGGGACTTTATGTTTGCCACTATGGAAAAGCTACAATTGGGAGAAAGATTCGTCAGAGCAATCAAGGAAATCTATAGAGACCAGACTGCAGCAATTGTAGTGAATGATGAATTGACCAAAAAATTGACGATTAGTAAAGGAACAAGACAAGGTTGCCCGTTATCTCCATTGTTGTTCATTTTAGTATTGGAGATTCTGATGATACAAATTCGACAAGATGAGGAAATACGAGGAATAAAAATAAAGGACTATTCATATAAGGTCAGAGCATTTGCAGACGACATAATGTTAATTGTAGAAGACCCACTGGAGAACATGCCAAAAGTGATAGACAAGATCAAGGAGTTTGGAGATTTGGCAGGTTTCTTCATTAACAAAAAGAAGTCAAAGATATTATGCAAAAACATGACTAAGCAGAAACAACAATTGTTAATGGAAACAACGGATTGTGAAGTAACTAGTAAGGTGAAATATTTGGGAGTTGAGCTGACTGCAAAAAATATAGATTTGTTCAAGAATAATTATGAAAAATTATGGACTCAGATAGAGAGAGACTTGATCAAATGGAATAGATTGAACCTGTCATGGTTGGGCAGGATTGCAGCAGTTAAGATGAATGTGTTACCAAGAGTAATGTTTTTGTTACAGACAATACCAATCATCAGAGACTCTAAACAATTTGAAAAATGGCAGAGGAAAATATCAGATTTTGTTTGGGCAGGCAAGAAGCCTCGAGTGAAAGTAAAAGTTTTACAAGATGCAAAGGAGAGAGGCGGAATGCAACTGCCCAATCTGAGACTTTATCATGATGCAATCTGCCTAGTTTGGCTAAAAGAGTGGATGACATTAAAGAATAAGAAACTATTAGCCCTAGAGGGATATAAAAAAATTTTTGGATGGCACGCATACCTATGGCATGATAAAGTAAAGGTCAACTCGATGTTCCTGCATCATTTTGTAAGGAGAAGTCTATTTACAATCTGGAAGAAGTATAGAACTTACCAACAAGAAGGAACCCCCTTGTGGGTGGTTCCATATGAGGTGATAGATCCGAGAGCTGTGGATAATGAACAACAATGTTTAACGTACAAAGAAATAACTAAGATTGAAGTATCTAAACTTAGAATAAAGACGCAAGAGGAACTATCACCTAACTATGATTGGTTTCAGTATAGACAGATTAGAGACTTATACAACTCAGACTTTGCAAAAGGGGGCATACGAACAGAGAACTCGGAACTAGAGCAGACCCTTCTTAAAGAAGACAAGAAAAGAATATCCAAGGTATACCAAGTATTGCTGAAATGGTATACTGAGGATGAGATAGTTAAAACACAGATGGTGAAATGGGCTATAAATTTCAATAAAGAAATAACAATGGAGGCATGGGAATACTTGTGGAAAACTACAATGAAGACAACGACGTGTATCAATATTAAAGAGAACATTTTCAAAATGATCTATCGTTGGTACATGACACCAAAGAAGATTGCGCTAGGGAATTTGAATACTTCTAATAAATGCTGGAAATGTAAGAAACATGAGGGCTCCCTCTATCATATGTGGTGGTCGTGTGAGGTAGCTAGGCAGTTCTGGGGGGAAATAATAAGAGAAATGAGTGAAATTTTACAGTTTCAAATAAATAAGAACCCAGAACTCCTGCTGCTAAACTTGGGAATGGAGGGAATTCCAGCCCATCATAGGACGTTGATTTTTTATATGACTGCAGCAGCTAGACTTTTGTATGCGCAGAAATGGAAAGTACAAGAAGTACCAACTATTGAAGATTGGATCTACAAATTGCTGTATATGGCTGAAATGGACAAGATGACAAGAAAACTGAGAGATCTGGACTCAGGGCAGTTCAACACAGACTGGGAGAAGCTGAAACAATACCTGGAGAAGAAATGGGAGGTGGGAGGAAAACTGTGGCAGTTTGAGAACTACTGAAATATAATAAAAGTATAAAAGAGAGGGGTGACTTTACCGGGGGAGGAAGAGAAATGTGAATTTATAAGCAGTTAGATTAATTGATTGAGATATATATAGATATGTATAGGTCAACTGATAGAGAATAATTAATGATAAGGTTTAAACATGAGGATTGACTAACTAACAATATTTTCTTTCTTTGACAAGATTTATATGCACCAAACTGAATGTATAGAAGAGTTGAATTGGTTGAGTATCTGAGGAGTTATATAGAATTACCATAAAAAGTTGAAATGAGTAATATATAGAGAATAAATCAAATTGTTTGATTTAAATGTGGGAAATTTTTATGGTTTATATATTTTTATAGGTTTATATAGAATTATTCAAAACTGGAAAATGGGATAAATTGTTTATCTAAAGACGTATAGTTTGGGTGTATAATAATTAAAGGAGTTAATGATGCACTGCTTAATATAATGGAAAATGTATATCTGTTTTAGACAGAGGAATTTAATAGAAGTAAGGGAAAAGGGACAGAGGGTGGGAAAGCTGTTGGAAGTCAACAAAAGGGGGGGAAAGGGAGGGGGTTAGAAACGAAAAATTAGGGGAAAATTGATTGTAATGTAAAAATAAAAATGTTCTAACCCAATAAAAAATTTTTCAAAAAAAAAAATAAACAGAAATAGAAAAGGCAGTGGTGCAGAAAGAAAAAGAATAAGAGATAGCAGTTGACTGTTGAGAAAACTGGATAAACTTTATCAGAACCAGAACAAACACCACAAGAAGTAATCTGTGCCAGATTAAGTATTTATTTAAGTTACTTTTAGTCTGCCTCTCTCATTGAGACTCAAAGTAGATTACACAGTGTAAATTTGTACAGTCAATTTCAAGGACATTTCAATAAATAATATAATACAATAATAAAATGCAAATTTGCAAAGATCTGGAAATCCAAAGACTGCAGAAATCCAATACAGAGTTGAAGAAATGCTGAAACAGTGTATAAGCAATTCTAAGACTGACATACTAAACAACATAGAATTACCAAGTAGGATCATTCTTCAAGCAATATATAGTACATAGTAGTAAAATAAAATCAAAAAGAGTCCAGTAGCACCTTTAAGATTAACCAATTTTATTGTAGCATAAGCTTTCGAGAACCACAGTTCTCTTCGTCAGATGCATGTAGTAGTAGTAGTAGTAAAGTAGTAAAGTAGTAGTAGTAGTAAAGTAGATGGTCCGTGTCTATTTACTAATGTATCTCTTTGAGACCACTTCCTTACAGTACAGCCCTCCTATATGAGTAAAATGCACTCTTGAATAATTTGGTTTTGCATCATTTGTGGAAAGAAAGCAGAGTGAGAACTTTCCTGACCTCTTCGGGTAAGCCATTCCATGAGGTGGTACCACTGCAGAGAATGCATGAGTACAGAAAACTGGTGATTTTGCCGATGTGCAAGGTGGCACCTGCATAAGGCCCTGTTCAGATGAATGAAGCTGCCATGGCAGAGCATAGGAGAGAGGCCTGACCAAGGCAACGAAGAGCTTTGTATGTGATAGGTTGAATTGAGCCCAGTATCTGACAGGTAGTCAATAGAGAGACTGCAGAACGGGAGTAATATTCATCCTTCTCCTAGATCCTGGTAATAATGGAGCTGCAGCATTCTGCACCAACTGGAGTCCCCAAGTTAGCTGAGAGGAGAGACCTATGTACATTCCCTAAGTATTTGACACCTCACTGCTTGTCAATATTTTTGGTTCAATGACAAGGATTAGAAACATGCTAGGTTTTTAAAAAGTTTTTAGGTTACCCTTAAACCTTTCCAGCCATGCACCTGGGACTCATTTTGTAGCTTGATATATTATAATAAATTATCTAAATTAATATGGTGAATGCCTTAATGCTTAAATTAACTGGGAACTGAGTCAGCCCAATTATTACATGACTACATATAGCGGTTTCCAGCCAATTGCTGAAAGTGCTATAAATCATAATATACTGTGCATTTTAATACTGTGAACAAAGATTCTGAACAAGATGCTAGCCAGCAGTTCAAACCACGGCTGCGTGGGCTCCCCATCAACTGTCACCAGAAGCCCCACAGCCTGAAGGAACATGGCAGCTGCCATACATTTAGCCCTCCGCTTCCCCACCCCCACCCACCCCCGCGCTACCTGCAACTGGCTCACCCAGGTAAGTCTGGGCACCAGTGTTTCTGTCACTTTCTTAATACTTCAATAACACTTGTTGTTATGCATTCTTTCCTAGAAACTGTTATTTGTTAGTTATGTGACTGACAGTGCAATCCTATAAAATTACTCCAATCTAAATCTACTGATTTGATTATTCTTCTATTGGGGGTGGGGATGTATGTTCTGTTTGTATAATTTTGTTACTTGAATATTTTTGTCATAACTATTCATGCAGCGGGAAGGGGTTTTTCTTTTGTCCACTCTGATGTTAGAGGTATAAATACACACCTGTTTCCCATCTATGGTTTTTCCAGCATCTTGTTTAGAATCTTTGTTCAAAGTATTAAAATGCACCGTATAAGATGATTTATAGCAAACCGAGCTGGGTACTGCAGACTCTACTGAATGTTCTGTAATGTTCGGATCACAGCTCAAATACTTGTTCATATACTATACATGTACTTGAGGGAAATACAAAACCAAAAATTAACAAAAACAATGATTACTAGCATAGTTCTGTCAGTATCAGAACCAAGTTGTTCCTCCAGATTTTGGTTGTCATGGCACCCTCACTACATCATCCCCCCCTTTTCTTCTCTTTGTTATGCTGCTGCAACCTGTTGATGATTCCCCCCAGCAGCTAATAAATCACAGTTTTCATAAACAAAAACACATCTTTTTAAAAACTGACAAACCAAAGTACCTCTGAGGGGAAAACACTACCTTAACAAAAGTAAACAAATACAATGAAAAACTTCTCAAAGCTATTAACTCATCGACATTAATCCCCCTCAACTTTCACACACACTTCTCAGAACAGTACATTCCAAAATAGATAAGCCACTTTAAATCTGTTGCTTTTACATTCCCATGGATAAGCAATCTAAATGTTTTGAAGGGTTTTCTTTGTAATAAATCAGCATTTTTCCTGAAACAAGTATCATGCTGAGAAATAAAAGCTTGAGTAACACCTCTGAAAATGAGTGTTTTCAGAAAGCAAAAAATAAGTCATATGTAAAATAATTACGCATTGCTTAACAAGATTCAGGGAAATGAATTGCAGTTCAGTGTATGGTAATAAAAATATATAGCCTAAAGCAATTTTAGCAAACCTCTCTACTATTCAAACCAATGCTGTCATCAATACATAAAGACAGGCTCACTTAATTTTAGTGAGCGTGTTAAATAGATATATTTTGTTTAAGTACAAGCAACAGGTGGATTTCACTACTCACTGTGCTAGTTACTGGAGACGCTCTTTCCAAAGAGCGTCTATCACTCTCCAAAGAGCGTCTATCACTCGGTTAGAACTTGCCATCACGCAAAAAATACAGACGGCATCTAACTACTAAAACGGCTTACTACTTTTTAAAAAATGTGCTGTCAATGCTAAGATCATGTTACAGCCAATGATAAAACAAGCAGGTTGGAAGTTTACATTTGTAAAATGTGTTTCACTAACATAATACCTGTTATTGTGTTGATATAGCACAGTGCTTTTACCCGGAAAAATAGGTCAAGGAAAGTCATTTCTTATAGCCTAACTACTAAGAATATGGTTGAGTTCAGATAACCAATCACTTCCTAAGCTGAGGTGACTCTTGTCATGGAAGTCTTTGTTCCCTCTGGTGCCACCGATTCCAAAGAAACTCAGCCCGTGACTCTGGTGTGCTGCCAACAGATCCCAGAATTCCCACAACCTTGCCACCTTCACCCCGTGTTGGAGAGAACAGCCTGGCGCACTGGATCGGCCCGCTGCCCTTAAGACCGCGCGCGATCCGGCATCCTGCCCTGCTGCGCGCGAAGGCCGCCTCCGGTGAGCTTTGATCTTGCCACAGAGCAGCACCGTCGCCTCAGCTCTGGCCAGAGGAAGGGGCCACCAAAGCCCGAACGGGTCGCCAGGGGACCTTCCTTCCCAATTCTCCGCAGGCGACTCCGACCCCAAGGGCGCAGCCACCTGTTCGCTACCACAAGAGCTCCGCCGGCTAACCTGGAAGCTGACCCGCCGCCCCAAGGGGGGCGGCGCCCAGAGCTAGGCACTTACCGCGGGCTGCTGCGACTGGAGCCCAGCGCGCTTGGCGGAGCCTCGCCGGGAACTTAACCTCTTCCAGGACTCCGCAAACCTCCCCCGGCTGGCGCTCCTGCTTCTTCGCCGGCCAAGTTCTTCCTTGTCTAGGGAGCCTTTCTCCGCCTCGCTGGGACTCCGCCACTTCTTCCCCATCTTCCGCGCTCAGAGCCAAGCGCAGCCTCGCAGGCGCTTCGCTTCCTAGGCAGAGCCAAGCGCCTCCCCTCGCCCCAAAGCGGCTCTCTGGGGAGCCGGCTCCGAGGCAGCTGCCGGCGTTCTCACCCGCGCCTCAAAGCCGGCGCGCGCGCGCCCTCTCCCCCGACCCCCCCTCCTCCCCCGGGGATGGCTGCGGCCGAGAACCAGCTGTGGAGCCGAAGCTCGGTGCTGCCCTACGGGCGCCACCCAGCAGCGCCAGGAGGGCTGGCGGGAAGGGAACCGCCCGAAGTCCCGCGCTCTCGCCTTCCTCGGCGTTGGCGCCACACGCCCGGTACCAACAGCACCCCAAGCTTGCTTTTTGAAAAATTACGTTGCCAAGAGACGGGGTAGGGGAGGGAGAACCCGCGAGTTTAGCGAGAGGCACTCTCCCTCCCCCTGCGCGCTCTTTCCAGGTGCGAGGAGGTAATCCTAACGCCAAGATCTCCTCACAAACAACCCTTCAAGACCAACGCAGCAAGTGCTAGGGACCGCTGCAGGGGAGGAGACGGGAAGCGCACGTTTCAAGGCCATTTTCTGCTCGATCTTGTAACGAGAAAGGTGCGCTGAACTTCACGGGGTCGAACTAAGACGTTTCATGCTCATAAAAGCTTTCCTGATCAACAGAGAAACGTTAACTAGGCATAGTCACTGCAAACATGAAATAAGAGTACAGCTTACAAGTCAAAAATGTAAATTGCAGATGTGTATGAGATTAGGCACTTTTTAAATTAAGCATTCTTTGGCTTTATTTATTTGCATGTTTTTAGAAATGCACACACACACACAATATAATCTTGGTAGGATGAACATGCATTAGTGAAAGTGTGTTGTGCTCCAAACTGAGATATTAGAAAATAAGCAGAGGTAGGCACTTTCCAACAGACACAGTGTCTGTTATGGTGTATTTTGCCATAATGGTACAACCATCTATGGCAGTGAACCCTCACAAAGCCTTTCACCATGCTGCCACCCACCCTAAACCTCCAGTTGTTAGCAGTCAGACCCCCTCTGGAAAAGAACAGTTGATGGATATGAAATATCACAAACCCCTCCTCATGTGCCATAAACACTGCCTGGCAAGGCAGAATAGGTGCCAGCCCCAGCTGGAGTTGAAAAATTTCCAGAAGGTGTGTCAGATTGACTTGCTGCCCCTCCACACCCTATCTGGAATAGCTGCATGAGTGGTGCTGTTAGGGTCATCTCCCCCCACCCTCGAGACCAATCAGGCCACATACACAAATGACCTATGGAACACATAGGACAGTTGTGTATGTGGCCTGATTGGTCCTTACCCCCCACATTCTAAAAAGTATGCAGTTGATACTGGGACTCATTGAATGTGTCATGAGGTAAAATGCAATGCACCTCCCAGTCTTCCCCTAAAAGTTCACTAAGGTTGCCAACTCAAAAAACAAAAACAAACCACAAACCAAAAAATGTTACATACCCATAAGTATTATAACTGGATTTAAAGTAGTTAAATACCATAGTGAAGCGTGGGTATCAAGCTAGTAAATAAATAAAATGGACGTTTGGACACTTACCGTGAAAGGTCCTTCTCCTCTGAGGTTAGGAGGACATCTTGGGTGATTCCCACCATCCAATCAGGGAGGCAGGAAGTTGATTTTTCTTCCTCTTCCTGTGGTGAGTGGGACCATGCTCTCTCTTCTCAGTTCGGGTGACTCCCCTCAGCAGTGTACTCCTTATGTGTGTACCCATCTGAAAACTATAAGATAAACCCTTAAACAAGAAAAGGATACAGAGCAGACAGGGTAGATTAAGATATTCAGTATGAGAAGGAAAAGAGATATCTGGATCTCTGCAGCAGATTCTGTTCTTGTATGACGAAGATCTTGGGAAGGCAAGATGTCCTCCTAACATCAGGGGAGAAGGACCCTTCACGGTAAGTATCCAAAGGTCCATTCTCCCTCTGAGGTGGAGGACATCTTGGGTGCTCCCAAAGCAGTTTGCTAACATCTGAGTGGGATGAGATCTTTGTCTTCTACTACATGTTGTAGCACTCTTCTGCTGAAGGCTGCGTCTGCCAATGAGTACGTGGGCCTGACAAAGATAGATAATGAGGACCAAGTGGCCACCTTCCATATGTCTTCTACAGAGGCATTTCTCCGCAGGTTGCTGCACCTCTGGGAGAGTATGCCATAATTTCAGTTGGGATTTCATCTTGAGGGCTTTATACGCTTCCCAAACGCTGGACTTGATGCTATATGCAATTGCTGCTGATGACATACGTTGGCCCAATTTTGGCTGGGTGATGTTGATGAAAAGAGAGAGTGCTTGGTGAACTGACTCTGTTCTGATTATGTATGTCTTGAGGGTTTTCCACACATCTAAGTTGTGCCATTCCCATTCTCGTGGGTGTTTTGGGTCTGGGCAAAATGAGGGCAGATTAATTTCTTGAGATCGATGGAATTTTGAGTATGCCTTAGGTAAGAATGTCGGATCGGTCCATAGGACCACCTTTTCTTTATGAAACATGCACAGGTCCGGGAGTATAAATAGTGTGCCCATCTCCAAATGCAACATGCTGATGTTATGGCCACTAAGAAGATAGTCTTCAGTTTCAGCCATCTCAGAGAGATGTCTCTCACCAGTTCAAAAGGAGACTTCGTAAGAGCCAACAGGCCACATTCAGACGCCAGGTAGGAAAATGGTGTACCGTGGGTGGATTCAACAGGGTCGCTCCACAGAGGAATCTCCTCTAACGTGTATGAAAGGCGAGGGGTATCTTTCCCACCATGGGAATGACTGTGCTGATAGCTGCTATTTGCTTTTTCAGAGTTTCCGGTTTCAGGCTTCTATTCAGATCTTCTTGCAAGAAATCCAGTATATTACTCAGGGACGGTTTCAGAGGATCTATTTTCTTACGTCTGCACCAACGTGTAAAGGCTTTCCAGGTTGGATTGTAGATCTTAACAGTAGACTTTTTCCTGGAAGCAAGTACAGTATCTACGATCTCTGGTGGGTAGCCCTCCCGATGGAGGGATTCCCGCTCAATTTCCACCTGGAAGGTTCCATGTTCGCCTTGTCTCCTGATGACGTCTGGGCAGCATGTGGTGCGACCTGAAGGGCTGAAACTCAAACGAACATCTCTCAGTTCTTTTCAAGGGCTGTGGAAGTGCTTTCTTCTTATCTTTGGTTTCCACTAAGATTTTTTCGAGGTGGTCACCAAAGAATTTTCCACCTTGGTAAGGGTAGGACATCAGAATAACTTTGGACTAAAAGTCTGCTGGCCAGGCCCTGAACCACAGGAGACGTTTTGCCACTGCTGCAGAAGCCATCACTCTGGAGGAAAAGGATAGAACATCACGGGTGGCATCCGCTGTGAATATGCTGGCTTTGAGAATTCTATTCGCCGCTTCCAGGAGGCGTTTGTTGTTTCCTGGTAGGAGTTGGAACAGTCTCCTGATCCATACGACTGAAGCTCTTGAGACTGTCTATGCTATGCCTGAGGCCTTGATTGCCATGGCCATTGCCTCATGAGCTCTCTTTAATGCTACATCACCCTTATCTAGGCTGTCTCTTATTGTACCTTGCCCATCTTCGTAGAGTAAACCTTGAGATTGTAAGGCAGCTACTGGGGCATTGATGGCTGGTACTTGCAAAAACTCATTAGCAAAGTTAGGCAGTATATAACTTTTTAAGAGTATTAGGAAAATGTTTACAAGCCACTGGCATGGACCATTCCACCTTCAATTGGCACTCAAAATACTTTGACCTTGTCCTCCGATCTGGGGAAGAATTCCCTGTTACCCCTGGGTCTAGCTTTGGATCCCTCTGGTTTGGGTTCCTCCTCCTCCCCCCATTGGTTCTCCTGCATCTCCAGAGCCAACAGGGTTTTTGCTAAAAGGTGTTGGTAATCTTCAGCTTGGAAAAGTCTATTGGACTGCTCGGGGGTAGAGGCCTCTTCCTCTTCCTTGGGCAGGAATTCTCCCTTATCTGAGTTCTCACTAGATGAGGGTTCCTCCTCTAGCCATCTGGCTGACTTATCCAGAACCTTGCCCCGAGAGTTCTTCCTGTCTGCTTTTGTGGGCCATGGGCCGCCCTGGCCTCAGTTCCCCTATGAGGTCACAGGTAACGTGGTGGAGGAGGTATGACCAGACTTGGTAACTCAGCATTACAGAGAGACAGAATTTCCTCCCTCATAGCCTGCTGGATTGTAGAGAGGAATTCCAGAGACATAACAGTGAAAAGATCACTTGGGCATCTCGCCAGGAGCTCCGAATGTCTACATGTTGTTTTTGCCGCATTTCTCCTGCCGGAAGATTGGCAAGCACGTCTTTTAGATTAGGTGGGAAATTGTCTGCCACGTCTCTGTTTCCTGCCGAAAAAGAGCTCTGCTGGGTGGCGCTGCTCTCAGCCTGCTGGCTGTGGCGCGCGGCATTCACAAGCTCCCTCTGAGTCAGACAGGGCCATTTTCTGGAAGGCCGTCTCTCCTCCTCAGTTGTCTCCTCGCCGGGGAACCATGCAAGCTTGTGAGGCATGCCAGTGCCAGTTGGGTTTGTCCCCACCGCCGGAAGGACGGCTCCTTGGGAACAACCCATTGCCTTCTCCATGAAACTGTCTTCCGAGTCTGATGACTCTCTGGAAGCCATCTGTCCCCTTTCTTTAATTCCCTAACAATAGATGAGAAAGGGGAGGAGGAAATAGAGAAGGAAATAGCTAGAGTTGAAAAGAGTGTAGAGAAAATATGAACGTGTGGGTAGGAATAGCGAGAAAGAAGAAGGCAGCAGAGCTAGCCTACAGAAGAACTGCTCTCCCCGGAGGCAGAAACAGAACTGAGAAGAGAGACGGTGGTCCCACTCACCACAGGAAGAGGAAGAAAAATCAACTTCTTGCCTCCCCGATTGGATGATGGGAATCACCCAAGATGTCCTCCGCCTCAGAGGGAGAATAATCTGTTCCCCACCTGCCAAGGTGAGGGGAGTGGTGACCAGAGATAGTTCTTTTTCAGTGGTGGTACAGGGCCTTCGGGTGTTGGGCTTGCACTGATAGTGATCCATAGGATCCTGCTGACTGTATGTGAAAGCAACCTATAAAACTGCAAGATATTATTTGAAGGTAGTGAGCATCATCCTAATGTCTGTGGTGATTGCTTCAACAATTTCAATTAAGAAAAACGGAGGGTTTTTTTTCTATGTAGCTTCCTCTGTTTTATTAATATTTGTCTTCAGAGACTAAAGAGTATTGAAAAAACTACTGCAGTAGTTTGACCTACTACATGGGACGTGACATATCCAGAAGTAAATGTTTATACTAAATAAGACTTGACAGTATATATGTAAGTTATACGCACACACACACACACACACACTGTATTATACTCATTCTCAGTTTAGGAATTGTTAATTTTATTATCTATTATCTGAACTACAGAAGAAAAATTCTATACATGCAGGATACAGATAAGTTGTCTCCTAGTCTCTCCTAGAGAGAGACTTCATGGTGTAATGGTTTTATCATAGGTTATATTGTATTGTCATTACTATTTGTGGTTTTAAAATTTTAATTGTAAGCCACCATGGACACATAATAAAACAAATCAGCTTTGTGTGATAAAAAAAATAAAAAAATAAAAAATGGTGTAATGGTTAGTGTTTGACTAGGAGCCAGAAGACTAGGGCCAAGCACACACACTCAGCCTGACCTACCTCCCAGGGTTGTTGTGAAGATAAAATGGAGGAGAGGAGAATTATGTTAGCCACTTTGGGTCTTCATTGGGGGACAAGGTGGAGTATAAGTGAAATAAATAAATAAATAGTTTTAAACTGCCAAAATATGAATATATATAGAATCATAGAATTCTAGAGTTGGAAGGGGTCTTACAGACCATCTAGTCCAACCCCCTGCCCAGCACAAGAACAGCCTAAAGCATCCCTGACAAATATTTGTCCAGCTCCTCCTTGAAGACTGCTGGATTACTCTTTAACATGAAGACATTTTTCCTAATGTCCAGCCAGTACCTTCCCTCCTATAGTTTAAACCCATTGTTTTGAGTCCTATCCTCTGTTGCCAATAGGAACAGCTCCCTCCCCTCCCCTAAGTGACAGCCTTTTAAATACTTAAAGAGAGCAATCACGTCTCTCCTCAATGTCCTCTTTTCCAGACGGAACATTCCCAAGTCCCTCAGTCTTTCCTCATAGGGCTTGATGTCCAGGCCCCTGATCATCTTGGTTGCTCTAACAAGTTGTCTTTACAAAGAAGGGAGTCAGGATGTAATGTATAATGCAGCTTGATTAGAGCAGAAATTAGCGTCTGTAGTGAGATAAGAATTCTGTGTCTCTATTCAGGCCTGGCGGTTCCATTGTTCTGAACTTTTGAATGAACTCGGATTCAGCAATCTCACGTTGTAATCTGCCCTTGAAGCTTCTTTGTTTGAGGACAGCCACTTTTACATCCTTTAGATCTACCATATTCCCAGAGCTATCTGTTAAAATGTATTACTTAGTAGTACATTATTTATTGTTACCATGTGATCCTTCATCAAGTGTGGGCAGCAAAACTGAATGCCATATTAATATAAATTTCACTTTTTAGAACAGAAATGAAACAGAAGCTGTAGTAAAAAAACAAATACAATTGGAAGGTACTTATTCTTGCATAGTTTATTATTGCATGAGACCTGTTTTAATAGTGTACATTGTGGTAGAAAGTGTACATATGATAGAAAGTGAATTCATAGAATCCTAGAGTTGGAAGGGTCCTTAAAGACCATCTAGTCCAACCCCCTGCCTAGTGCAGGAACGACCTAAAGCACCCCAAACAAGTTTTTGCCAAGCTGCTCCTTGAAGATTGCTAGTGCTTAAGCAGCCAATTCCACTGTTGAATTACTTGAAACATGAAGAAGTTTTTCCTGTTGTCCAGCCGGTACCTTCCTTCCTGTAGTTTAAACCTATTGTTTTGAGTCCTATCCTCTGTTGCCAACAGGAACAGCTCCCTTCCCTCCCCTAAGTGACAGCCTTTTAAATACTTAAAGAGAGCAATCATGTCTCTCCTCAGTGTCCTCTTTCCAAACCAAGCCCCTCAGTCTTTCCTCGTAGGGCTTGATGTCCAGGCCGCTGATCATCTTGGTTGCTCTTCTCTGCACTCGTTCCAAATTGTTCACATCCTTTTTAAAATGAAGTCTCGAGAACTGCACACGATACTCCAGGTGGGGCCTGGCCAATGGGGTATATAGTGGAACAGTGACATCCTGTGATTTAGATGTTATCCCTTTGTTGGTACACCCCAAGATTGCTTTTGCATTTTTTACTGCTGCATCACACTGACTGCTCATATTAGATTTAAAACTGAGCGCCCCCTCCAATCAGACATGATGTCATTGACAACTACTCTTTGGGTGTCGTTCCCTAGCCATCTATCCATCCTAGAGTCCAGTCCACAGTCCTCCAGTTTACCCATCAGAACATCATGAGGAACTTTGTCAAAAGCTTTACTGAAATCCTGATAAATGGCATTGAGAGCATTCCTGCAATTCAATAAGCCTGTCACTTATTCACAGGAGATGAGTTTGGTCTGGCAGGATCTGTTGGGGACAAATCCATGCTGCCTTGACCGTGTTGCCCAGCAGATGCTTGAAGACTGACACCTTTAATATCTGCTCCAGATTTAATATCTGCTTGCAGATTGACACCTTTAATATCTGCTCCTGGGACAGAGGTCAGGTTGTAGTTCCCAGGATATATATGTAACTCAATCCTCATTTAGAGCATTAATGACCTACAAAAGGCACTTCTTAATATAGATAGGGTTGCCAATGATAGACTAGAGCATGTGTTGGAATAGAAGCAACTCGGCCTACCTGGACATGGGGTGGGGGGAGGGCCTGCATTTCTCTCTGTACATTTTTTTTTCTGATGAGCAAGATGCTTTTCTTTGTCAAAGGTGGAAACACCTCTCTAACCCCTCCTCTCTTCTTGTGCCCCATTGTAAAAGAGATTCTCTGTCTTCTCTCTTCGCTTCCAAAGATGAAACACTCACATCTCTCTCCTGCAGCTGAGGCTTGACCACATGCATCCATGATGCTGGACGTGCCAGCCATGCATATATGATGTTTATTTAGACTGGGATTCTTTCTTTTCCAAGAAATGTTGCAAATTGGAAACTGTTTCAAAAATGTACATTCTAGCTTTTTTGCACTTGAATTCACTAAAGAGTGATTTTCTGCATGCTGGTTCACACCTTCATAACATTATAACTCTGCTAAACTTTGCTGAACTAAACTAAATTAATACAAAATCCCAATATTTTGTACAAAGAAGGAGAAGATCCTTCAGGAGGCAGAAAGTTCTAGTTTGACAGGACTGTAGGGAGACTACCTTCTTTCCAATAAAGGGTTTTCTCCTTTTCTGTCTACAGAATGCTGCTCTCAGGATAATTTTTTTCCTTCTCTCAAAAACTTGCTATCAAGGCAGCTACTTTTCCTTCTCTTTCCTATTCAGTTTGTTAGCTCTATTAATAAATATTTTGTTACTTTTGGTCAATCAGTGTCCTGACTGCTGCAAAGGTACTCTGCCAGTACATTATTGTCCATTTCTAATAGCTGATCAGTAAAGAAAAAAATGTCAAGTACAGTATCTCTAAGGTTGCCAGTACAGTCTGGGGAAAGGCCTGAAGATCTGGGGATGGTGCATGAGGATGGCATAGTTTGGGGAGCGGAGAGAGGTCAGAGGTCAATATGCATGTGATGCTGTCCACTGCCTTTTACTCCAGGGGAACCAATCTCTGTCCCCTGCAGATCCACTGTAATTTGAGAACTCCAAGCCCCAACAGGAGGTTAGGAAGGAACCCTAGGTAGCTCCCATTGGTACAGTGGTATGATTTTCTCAAACTTTCTCTGTCACACAAATGCTAAGGGCATGAGAATCTTTTTTAAAAAAATCAGGAAGTGGTAATGTGGAAATGTTAAACAGCTATTATAGCAATATTTAAGTTATAATATAGCAATAATTAAATTAAGCAGCTATTATAGCAATAGCAGCAGCTATTGTCAAGGATTCCATTCTGTTTCTCAGATCACCTCAGCATGGCAAGTTTGCTTTACACTGTTGGCTTGCAACTTGTGCCAAAAGTGGGAGCAGAAAGGAGAAAGGAGAGAACTGAATATAGAGCTGAAATCAAAACATGCGTCAGCTTTATTTCAAGTTCACTAATCATTTATCAAATAGTTTCCTTTTACTGCTGCATACTGAAAAAAGTGGTGCAAAGGACTAACACTAATTAATGACTCTGCCTTTTCCCCACTCCAATATGTGCAGCACTTAACACTTCCCATCTGTGGATGTATGAAGCCCTAATTTCTCTTAAAGATGTTATCCCCTTGAAGTTCATGGTTGCCCAATCACTGTCCAAGTTACCTATACTGTGAAAAACACTCATTGTGACATCTAGGGTTGCCAGGTCCCCCTGTCCTCCCAGTGGGAGGTGGGGGACCCGGCACCTACCTTCTCTTCTGTTTCTTCTGGGAAGTGACATAATTGCGCAGGCTGCAGCCAGCCCGGGAGTGCTCTCGCACTCCAGGGGGGGACGAATCGGGCCCAATTCGGCCTGAAGCATGCCAGATTGGGCCCGGATCGGCCTGGAACAGGCTGCTGCAGAGCATGGGAGCACTGGGCCCAAGTTGGTCTGGATCAGGCCCGAATGAGCATGGAACAGGGCGCTGTGGAGTGTTGGAGCATTCCCATGTTCCACAGCGGCCCGATCTGGGCCTATTTGGGCCGAATTGGACCAGATCAGGTCCAAATAGGCCCAGATCAGGCCTGAATTGTCCTGGAATGGGCCTCTGCAGCGCGCGGGAGCACTCCCGTGTTCCACAGCGGTCCACTCTGGGCTAATCCAGGCCAGATTGGGCCCGTGGGAGCACTCTGCACTGTCTGGGAGTGCACCCCTGGGAAGCCCGTGCCTCCCCTGTCAGCCAGGTAAGCGGGGGCAGGGGTGGAGGATGAGAATGGGGGATCCCTCACCCCCAGCAGCGGACTGTCAACCCTAGTGATATCTCACAAATAGTTGTATGTAGTCCATACGCTTCAAACAGCCTGGGGGAGAGGCACATAGAATATATGAGAGTCTGGGAGTGATTTTTTTTTAAAATTCAGCTTTAGAAGCCCACATTGGAGCACTCCATCTGATGAAGGGTGATCACTTTACAGCCTTATCACTGTTTGTATTCTAATATTCTTGGAAATTTGGTTCTATGTGGGACTGCCCTTAAAGACTGCAAAATGCTGCTGCTTGCCTTGTTTTGAGCAGGATTTCGGGAACTCATAACACCAGTTTTAGTCCAGCTGCTACTGAGTTTCCAATTATGCTTCAGTGTGCTGGTTTGACCTTTAAAGCCCTTCTCCAGTGCTGGAAGAAGCTCCTCTGTTTTTTTCTTTTAGCCTGAAAACTTGATGTCTGTGAATCAAGGATAACCTTCCACCCAATACTGGTGTTGGATCGGGCTTGTACTATTATAATACTAAAGGAAATAGGTATACTCTTAAATTTATAGCAAGGTCCTTAAAGCTATTATGAACAATTGCTGTTAACAGACAATTGCTGTTATAGGTGAGGGCATTCAGCCTGATAATTAATATTATTTTTGTTTTAAGTAAGCATTCACCAAATTGTACTCTTAGTTGTATTTTCCTTTTTTAATGTTTCAGTTTTGAAAGGACAACCTTAGCTCTGAAAGAAGTGTTTTTAACAGCTATTAAGCAATCAATTTATTTGCAAGGCCTTTGCTTATATACTTGGTTTATAATGTGATAACTTGTGAAACTTAGTACACCCACTTGAAGTTCAAATATTAATTGCAGAATGCAAAAAAAATCTGGGAAGCAGTTTGGAGACTGAATCAGGGTATTTTGACCATGCAAAAATCTGGAGAGGAATTTAATTATTATTTATTATTATTATTATTAGATTAGATTTTTAGTCCGCTCTCCCCGCCAGGCAGGCTCAGAATCACTCTGGGGCCAGAGCTGATGAAAAAGCCCCATGCAGAAAATATCCTAATATGGCATTTCAGTAATGGCTGGGGAGGGGATCCATGCAAAGTCCCTTTCCCTTCTCCACCACCCCATCCATAAGAAAAATGGCTCAGTATGGACTTTTCCATGATGGTCACAGTGCCATACTAGATAGATCACTACATAGAATGCTTTTAGCTACTGAGCCCAAACTGTTAGCATTCAGACCCTTCTTCATGCTGAAAAGGGCAGTTTATGGATCTAAACCCCTTCCTCATATGCCATGAGCACATGGCACTTCCAAACAAGGCAGAATGGTTCCCAGCATGCTTGGAGCTGAAAAATTACCAGAATGTGAGTCATGGGTAGTCTGGCTAGCTGACGCACCCATGCCCCAGAGAGTGACCGATACCTAAGAACAAAGAGGCTTACTATTAATCTCGTCAACACCTTTCCTTTCTTCCTCAACCCACTTTTCCAAATCAGAGCTATTCAGTGAACCTGATGGCTCTCCCCATCCAGCAATTGCTAGGTCATCAAGCCTCATTCACACCTTCTGTTTAACTCAGGTAGAGCCATTGAGCCTCTCCTAACATTGTCCAAAACTCCGGACAAGCCATCAAGCCATTATCTTTGAGGCGAGATGTCAGTTTTGTTCCAGGATAAGTTTTGCCCTATAATTAGACTCCCCAGCTATGTGCTGTTTGTGTTCTGGGATCCATCCATGCAACCTCAGATTATGTCTGAGGACTCCCTTCTCTTTCATGAAGCACTGGTCATTTTGCTGCTGTTCCCATGAACCTTCCGCCTTTCCAGGACTAATAAATATCATTCTGACCTGAATTGCTCTCCCTGTTTCCTCATTGTTTTCTTAGCTGGCTCTGTGTGTATGTTGTGCATGTGGTTCTCTGTACATTTGTCTTTTATTTCTCTGTCAATAAAATAAACCTTTCCTGTAAAACATCTGCCTGTTTTTATAAGAGTTCTCTAAGGAAACGATCCTGGTATACATTGGTGGAGATCCCAGTTATCCCCTCTCGCTGCATCTCCTTGAAAGTTAATTCCTCCAATTCACATGGAGACCCCCACCCATTAGGGTGACAAAACTGATGTGATCAAGGAACATCATCCCTCACAATACAACCTCACTCATGCCAAAAGAAATGTAATAAACAGCCTCAGAAAAAATCTAGACATCATGATTAAAGAAGCTTACAAAAAAGGAGCAGTTGTTATCATGGACCAATCAGAGTACATTCAGGAGGCCAAAAGACAACACGTTACCATCTATTTTCCAGGCAGAGAGCCCTTACCCAAATCTACACAGGGTCCCCTCTTGCCTCTTTGCAGAGACTCCACCAGACATGCAGCCAGTTCCCTTGTCTAGCTACTGCTTAGAGCTACTGCTTAGGACAGGAATCTCAGAATTAATGTTCCCTAATAAGGAAACTAAGGCCCGGCAGGATTTGTTATCTTTCCGCCGGGCCTGCAAGACGGAGATGTTCCACCGGGCATTTGGTGGGGGCTAGGCTGTCCTCTCACTGGCCATACCACTGAAGACCCTCCACCACCCATGCAGGACAATGCTGCATTTTAATATTCTACACCCACCAATTTTAATGGTTTTTTATATGATGTTTTAATGTTTTTATAATGTTTTTACTGTTTTTAATTTGTTGTCAAACCGCCCTGAGCCCATCTGACGGGGAGGGCGGTCTAAAAATGTAATTAATTAATTAATTAATTAATTAATTAAATAATATGCTGCCATAACCAGGACTACTGGTCATGATGACTGGAGTGCTTAATGTTTGTGTGTGTTTTATTTCTCCTTGGCCAATAACATCATGCCAGCCAGGGTTAAAACAGAACAAACAACTTTTATTTATAACATAGAACATAGGAGAGGATGCTTTTAAAACTCATAGATATATTGTGGTTAGACAGGGAATAATTATGTAACAGAACAAATATTAACAGCCAGATCTCTACCACCTTCCTTAGCAGTTTCCAATACCTTCTCTCTAAGTAACTGCCTTAAGTGAACTTCTAACAGACTCTCAACGGTCACTGGCCCAGCATTCTGTCAGCTATTATCGGCTGTTTCCCAAGAGAAGTGGAGCTGGAACTACTCCTGTCTGTCACAGCACCTTCACTGTAGAGGTATTTGGGCACATGGACTCCATTCTCAGACTCCATGCCATCAATGCCCCCAGTTATATGTTGATCATTGGTAGTGCATACTAGAGGAATGGTAGACATCACAGACTTTCTGATAAAAATACAATTTGTTGATAATCTTCCACATAACCTATTTTGCCCACCATGGATGTTGAGTTCCTATGTACCAATATTCCCCACAAAAATGGACTACAAGTAGCGATTCCATCTCCACAGTGGGGGCGGAGATCCCCTACTCCCAACATTTCCCCATCCCAGCCACCACTTACCTAGCCAGCAGGATGGAGGCCAGGAGGCAAGGACCCTGCCAGAAAAGTGCACAGTGACACACTTCTGGCAGGTGTGACAATGTCACTTCCTGAAGTGATGTCATCATATCTATGGGCAAGCTCCCACACTTCATAGGGGCCAGTTATGGCCCCCACTGGGCTGAATTGGTCCCACACAAAGCTTCGGAGCACTCCTGCTGCCAGCACAATGACATCACTTCCTGCAATTTACATCATTGCATTGGTGCCAGGAGAGTATATTTGCTTCACACACATGCAAGGAGACTCCCAGTAAGTACCAGGTTCCTCCCCCCACACTGCCAGAAGAGTATAGAGCCTTGGCAACCCTAACTACAAACCATTAGAAACAATATCTCTGACAACACAGCTCACTACCGATCTCTGCCAGTTTTTCCTCACCCACAACTTCTTCACAACTTGGTGATTTATTTCTTCAAATCAATGGCCCAGCCAGGTTACCTGTACACCACCATAATATGCCATTTTTTTCATGGCTGACTGGAGCAATGCTTCCTCAGCTCCCACCTGTTAACATCCATCTTGTATTTGAGGTCTATTTATAACATTTTTTATCATCGGGACATATGGTAAAGAAGCACTGGAGAAATTTCACCAAGCCTTCAGCAACTTCCATCCCACCACCAACCTATGCAATCCACACAAGAAGTACATTTTCTAGACACCTCTGTACAAATACATGATGGAAGAATAAAAACCACCTCGTATCAAAAACCTACTGATTGCCATACATATCTACATGCCCCAGTCACCATCTGAAGCGCACCAAACAATCCATGGTCTACAGCCATGCTCTACGTTATAGCTGCATCTGTTCAAATCCCTCTGAAAGAGGTTCTCACCTGTAGGATGTACAACAAACATTTTTGGAATTGCAATACTCTCCAGACATAGTATGAAAACAGATCAAGGGATGACCTACTATAAGACAGATCCTAAAGAAACAACAACAGAACACTACTGGTGGTCACATCCAAACCAGTCCAACTCATCATTAATGAACTGCAGTCTATGCCGGACGATGATGCTCCTCCTTCACAGGCATTGAGAAGCAAAACTTTTTCTTGCCCCCAGGCAGCTCCACAACCTTAAACAACTTCTCACTCATAATAATGCACTTCTTAACATGGACACAGACTCTGGGACCAGGGTCTGCAATAGACTGAGATGCCAGTTCTGTTCTTATATTCACTCCAACAGCATAGTCACTGGTCATAAAAACACCATACCATACCATCACTTGCTCATCTTCCAATGGTATACTTGCTATTAAGTGTCAGCAGTGCCCTTCTGCCTCCTACATCAGACAAACATGTAAGTCCCTACACGAAAGAATTAGTGGACATAAATCTAACATTAAAAATCACAACAAAAAATCAGTGGGAGAACATTTTAATTTTCCTGTCATTGCTCACATAAGAGTGGCAGTCCTCAAATAGTGAAGCTTTTAGGGTAGATTGCTGAACTTGAGTTATTCACAATTCAGAACAATGGACCCCCTCCAACATGGCTGAATAGGAACATACGGTCCTTATCTCACTACAGATGCTCATTTTCTGCATTGTTATCCACTCTGAGCCCACTTGCAGGGAGAGTGGACTATAAATTCAATAAAATAAATAAATGTTCTGTCCCTAAGCATTTCTTCCCTGCTCTAATCAAGCTGATTATATTTTGCATTGTACCTTTGCATCCTGACTCCCTTCTTCACAACACCCTGCCACCTTGTCACCGGGATACAAGGGCTGAGGGATCGCAATTCCTACTTGTAGCTGATGAAAAGAGCTTTGACTTTTGAAAGCTTATATACTGAAAATCTTATTGGCCTTCAAGGTGCTACTAGATTCAAATTTGCTCTTCTACCCACCTGAAACTTTGCAGATAAAATGTCTTGCATCCATACAAATGTGAACTCTACATTAGCAGTGACAATCTGATGGTGCCAAAGTGCTGACTTGTCCAGTTGTTTGGGATACTTTTGTTCAATCTAAGGATGTGGACTGGATCCTTTGATTCGGTCCTCTTTGTATGACCCTTACTATTCTTGACTGCTTAACTCTGCCAGAGGGGGGATCCAAGAAGTAATGTATCTCTGAGAGAGGGAGTGGTCATCTCCCTTGAAACTAGCTGTAGTTCATCCACTAATAAAGAAACCTGTTCTGGACCCAGGACATTTGAAAATTATTGTCCAGTCTCATAAGTTCCATTCTTGAGCAAAGTAATTGAACGAATGGCGACAGGACAACTTCACGAATTCCTGAATGAAGCAGATTGTTTGGATTATTTCAAATCTCAACTCAGGCCTGATTATGGAACTGAAACAGCCATGAATGATCTGAGCTGGGAGATGGACAAAGGAACTGTGACTGATTTTTCCTGAATCTCTCAGTAGTTTTTTTTTTTTGTAAAATTTTTATTGGGTTAGAACATTAATATTTTTACATTACATTGCATTCAATTATCCCCTAATTTTTCGTTTCTAACCCCCTCCCTTTCCCCCCCTTTTGTTGACTTCCAACAGCTTTCCCACCCTCTGTCCCTTTTCCCTTACTTCTATTAATTTCCTCTATCTAAAACAAATATATATTCTCCATTATATTAAGCAGTACATCTTTAACTCTTTTACTTACTAAACATCCAAACTATACTTCTTTAGATAAACAATTTATCCCATTTTCCAGTTTTGAATATTTCTGTATGTCATAAACCATAAAAATTTCCCACATTTAAATCAAACAATTTGATTTGTTCTCTCTATATTAATCATTTCTTCTTTTTATAGTATCTCTATATAACTCATCACATAGTCAGTCATTTTAACTCTTCTATACATTCAGTTTGGTGCATATAAGTCTTATCAAGTAAAAAAAAATATTGTTAATTACTCAATCCTCATGTTTAAACCGTTAATTATTCTCTATCAATATTCTATCAATTAACCTTTACATATCTATATATATCTCAATCAATTAATTAATCTAACTGCTTATAAATTCACATTTCTCTTCCTCCCCCGGTAAAGTCACCCCTCTCTTTTATACTTTTATTGTACTTCAGTAGTTCTCAAACTGCCACAGTTTTCCCCCCACCTCCCACTTCTTCTCCAGATATTGTTTCAGCTTCTCCCAGTCTGTGTTAAACTGCCCTGAGTCCAGATCTCTCAGTTTTCTTGTCATCTTGTCCATTTCAGCCATATACAGCAATTTGTAGATCCAATCTTCAATAGTTGGCACTTCTTGTACTTTCCATTTCTGCGCATACAAAAGTCTAGCTGCTGCAGTCATATAAAATATCAACGTCCTATGGTGGGCTGGGATTCCCTCCATTCCCAAGTTTAGCAGCAGGAGTTCTGGGTTCTTATTTATTTGAAACTGTAAAATTTCACTCATTTCTCTTATTATTTCCCCCCAGAACTGCCTAGCTACCTCACACGACCACCACATATGATAGAGGGAGCCCTCATGCTTTCTACATTTCCAGCATTTATTAGAAGTGTTCAAGTTTCCTAGCGCAATCTTCTTTGGTGTCATGTACCAACGATAGATCATTTTGAAAATGTTCTCTTTAATATTAATACATGTCGTTGTCTTCATTGTAGTTTTCCACAAGTATTCCCATGCCTCCATTGTTATTTCTTTATTAAAATTTATAGCCCATTTCACCATTTGTGTTTTAACTGTCTCATCCTCGGTATACCATTTCAACAGTACTTGGTATACCTTGGATATTCTTTTCTTGTCCTCTTTAAAAAGGGTCTGCTCTAGTTCCGAATTCTCTGTTCGTATACCTCCCTTTACAGAGTCCGAGTTATACAAATCTCTGATCTGTCTATACTGGAACCAATCGTAGTTCGGTGATAGTTCCTCTTGCGTCTTTATTCTAAGTTTAGACACTTCAGTTTTAGTTATTTCTTTGTACGTTAAACATTGTTGTTCATTATCAACAGCTCTCGGATCTATCACCTCGTATGGAACCACCCACAAAGGGGTTCCTTCTTGTAGGTAAATTCTGTACTTCTTCCAGATTGTATATAAACTTCTCCTTACAAAATGATGCAGGAACATCGAGTTGACCTTTACTTTGTCATGCCATAGGTATGCGTGCCATCCAAAAATTTTTTTATATCCCTCTAGGGCTAATAGTTTCTTATTCTTTAATGTCATCCACTCTTTTAACCAAACTAGGCAGATTGCATCATGGTAAAGTCTCAGGTTGGGCAGTTGCATTCCGCCTCTTTCCTTTGCATCTTGTAGAACTTTTACTTTCACTCGAGGCTTCTTGCCTGCCCAAACAAAATCTGATATTTTCCTCTGCCATTTTTCAAATTGTTTAGAGTCTCTGATGATTGGTATTGTCTGTAGCAAAAACATTACTCTTGGTAACACATTCATCTTAACTGCTGCAATCCTGCCCAACCATGACAAATTCAGTCTATTCCATTTGATCAAGTCTCTCTCTATCTGAGTCCATAATTTTTCATAATTATTCTTGAACAAATCTATATTTTTTGCAGTCAGCTCAACTCCCAAATATTTCACCTTACTAGTTACTTCACAGTCCGTTGTTTCCATTAACAATTGTTGTTTCTGCTTAGTCATGTTTTTACATAATATCTTTGACTTCTTTTTGTTAATGAAGAAACCTGCCAAGTCACCAAACTCCTTGATCTTGTCTATCACTTTTGGCATGTTCTCCAATGGATCTTCTACAATTAACATTATGTCATCTGCAAATGCTCTAACCTTGTATGAATAGTCCTTTATTTTTATTCCTCGTATTTCCTCGTCTTGTCGTATTTGTATCATCAGAATCTCCAATACTAAAATGAACAACAATGGAGATAACGGGCAACCTTGTCTTGTTCCTTTACTAATCGTCAATTTCTTGGTCAGTTCATCATTCACTACAATTGCTGCAGTCTGGTCTCTATAAATTTCTTTAATTGCTCTGATGAATCTTTCTCCCAATTGTAGCTTTTCCATAGTGGCAAACAAAAAATCCCAGTTTAAATTGTCAAACGCTTTTTCAGCGTCTACAAAGAAGAAACCAACCTCTTTGTCACAACGCTTATCATAATATTCAATAGCATTGATCACTGTCCTTAAATTGTCTCTTATTTGTCTGTCTGGCAAAAAGCCTGCTTGTTCCTCCTCTATGACTTCCGAGAGCCATCCCTTCAGTCTCTCCGCCAATATCTTCGTAAAAATTTTATAATCATTGTTAAGTAGTGATATAGGTCTGTAATTTTTCACGTTAGTCAAATCTTGGCCCTCTTTTGGGATCAATGATATATTCGCTTCGCTCCAAGTGTCTGGAATTCTTTGATCCCTAAAAACTCCGTTCATCACCTCTTTTAGGAATGGTGCCAGTTCGTTGGCCATTGTCTTATAAAATTTAGCCGTAAGTCCATCTGGCCCTGGCGCCTTTCCTAGATTTGCAGATTATATTGCCTTACTTATTTCCTCATCAGTTACTTCACTATTCAACTTATTTCTCCAAGCTTCCGAGATCTCTGGAAGTTTGGTTTTCTCCAAATATGATGCTATTGATTCTTTGGTTACTTCTTTTTTATTATACAGCTTAGCATAAAATTTATAAAAGGCTCTACTAATGGTAGTCTGCTCCAGGTACGTTTTATTTTCTTCACAGATTTTATTTATTATTTTCTTTTCCCTTTTCTTCTTCAATTGCCATGCCAAATATTTCCCAGGTTTATTAGCACCCTCAAAAGCTTTTTGATTCAGTCTTTTAAGGTTCCACTCCAATTCTTTATTACTCATTGCTGTTAACTGTTCTTGAAGAATTTTAATTTCCTGATGTATTTTCTTTTTCCCTGGTCTCTTTTTTAACTGTATTTCTTTGGCCTTTATTTTCTCCTCAATCTCTTGTCTTTTCTCCTCTTTCTTTTTCCTTGCTCTGCCATTTAAGTCCATTAGTATGCCCCTTACAACCGCCTTGTACGCGTCCCAAACTTTACTGGTTGGTACTTCTTTATTCACGTTATATTGTATAAAAAACTTTGTCTCTCTTCTCAATATTTCCATATTTTCACTTTCCTGTAGCAAGTCCTCATTTATTCTCCAGGCTTTCCTTTTTCTCCTTTTTCCAAATTTCCACATAATTGGATTGTGATCTGAGCCTACCATCGGCATTATTTCTACCTCCTTAGTCCATAACGCTAAGTCCTTTGAGGCCCAGATCATATCAATTCTTGATAATGTAAGATGCCTTGCAGAATAAAAAGTAAACTGTTTGGTTTTAGGATATTCTCTCCTCCATACATCTTCGAGAGTCTCTTGTTGAATCAACTCAAAAAAAAGCTTTGGCAATAGTCCTCTTTTCTTTTGTGCTGTTGTAGTCTTTTTATCTAGTTCCAAATCTGTCACTCCATTAAAATCTCCAGCAAGAATTATCTGGTCATATACAAGATCGTCTAAATGCTTCCTTAAATCCTCAAAGAAGCTTTCCTTTGCACCGTTAGGTGCATAAAGTCCGACTACCAACACTCTCTTTAAATTCCAATTACATTCCACCGCTACAAATCTAGCTTCCACATCTCTCATAACAAATTTTGGCTGCAGCTCCTCTTTTATGTACAACACCACTCCTCTTTTTTTCTTGTTAGAGGCCGCTACAAATTCTTTGCCCAATTTTCCAGATTTTAAATATTTTACATCCTGTTTTCTAATATGGGTCTCCTGCAAACAAACAATATCACATTTTTGTTTTAGTAGCCAATGAAAAATATTTTTCCTCTTATTCGGTGAGTTTAGTCCATTTACATTCCAAGATAATACATTACACTCCATATTCATGGTTTTGTTGGTAAGTCTTTTTCATTGTCCTTGATAAATCTCTCCATCTCCCGCTCAGATCTGATGCGTTTTTTTGCCCCTCCAAACTCAAAGGACACTCCTTCCGGTAACTCCCATCTGTATCTGATATTCATGTCCTTCAAAGTTTGAATTAGCACTCTATATTTTTTCCTGTCCAGTAACACTGATCTGGGCAGTTCCTTCATTATGATAATCGTCTTGCCATCAATCTCCAATGGATCTTGAAATTGTTTTGTCACAATCCTCTCTTTCATGTTTCTAGTTGTAAACTGCACAATCACATCCCTTGGTAGTTTCCTCTGGGTTGCAATTCTCGAGTTCACACGGTACGCCACATCTAGGATAGCCACAATTTCCTCCTCCTCCTTCCCCAGGTAATCAGCCAACACCTCAGTCATCTGTTCTTGCGCTGACTTCCCTTCCACTTCTGGCAGACCACGAAAACGAAGCTGCTTCTCCATGTGTTTAGTTTCTGCAACTGACATCCTCCCCTTCACCAGTCTCATCTCTGTTTGTTGCGTTTCTATTAAATTCTCCATCGCGTCTTCTACTGTTTTAACTCTCTGCTGCGTTCCTTGTAATTCACTACTAATCGTTTCCACGCCTTTTTTCACTTCTGACAGCTCCGACTTTACTGTCTGTGTAACTTCTTTGACCTCTTTAATAAGCTCCAATTTCGTGTCCTTAAGTTCTTTCATCATGTCTATAAGCTTTTTGTCCAAATTTTCTATTGCCGATTGCCACTCTTTTTTCGACATCGTGGGGCTTGCTTTAGCTCGCTCCCACGAATCTGCTCTCTTCCTTAGCTCCGTGGCGTATGTTTAAACGTTTTCCTTTTTTTCAAATGTCCCAATCTTTGCCAAAATTAATTTTTTGTATCCAAAATGTCGGGCGTCTTTTCTCTATGGTTTCTCTATGTTATTGTAATCCAAGATGGCCTACTTCCTCTTCCGCTGAAGCCGCGACCCTTCCCTTTTCAAAAATGGCGATTCCCTACTTCCTGTCCGTCGGCAAGGGCCGCTTCCCTCCAGCCACTCTATTGTTGTTACGCACTTCCTGTCTCCCGTCTTCCCACAGCAGGTCTCGCGATGGTGTCTTTTTCCCACAGCTCCAAAACCACAGGTATTCAAAACAATAGTCCGATTTTTGCAATAACTTCTTTAAATTTAGTCTCTTTTAAAATACAACTCCTGCCGAGTCTTCACCTCCTTTTCACTAGTCTGTTGCAGTTTAAAAATCTACTTTCTTTCCTCTCTGTTTTTATCAATCTGTCCCGTTTCAAGAGATAGCGATCTTTACCTTCTCTTCAACTTTCTCGGGTTGTAATCGCTGTTTCGATCTTAAATTCTCCTCTCGACTTCCCTCCCCGATCGAAGCTTGGGTATGTAGGTCTTATGCCAGCCGAATTGGCCCCAGAACTGCCGCAGAGATTATAGCCGACCCGTCGCAAGGTGGGACCTCAAGGATTGGGGGGGAGACTCCTTGAGTAGAGCCCCCCCTCATCCGAGATCTAGCTCACCCTAGGGTCTTGAGCGTTCTTTGCCTGCTCCCCGCCTGAGAGCAGTCGGCCGCGGGTTATTTTCACCCCTCCGGCCGGTTAAAACGGCAGTCCGGTCAGCTCCGCAAATGGAGCTGCGTTAGACCTCCATGAATCCCAAACCGGAAGTCCTCTCTCAGTAGTTTTTGATACCATCAATCATGGTATTTTTCGGGGTTGGAGCTGAGAGGCACCATTTTGTGTTGATTCCAGTCCTACATGGAAGATAGGTCTCATAAATTGGTGCTTTCGTTACTTAGGCTTGCCATTCCCCCCTCAGGGGTGGGGGATCCCCTGTTCCCACCTCCCCCCCACTTACCTGGACAGCAGGTGCGCCCCCCCCAGAGCACCCCCCCCAGTGGCACATTGCACACCAGGGCGGTGCGGCGTACACCCACGCCCTGCTGCAGCGCACTCCCATGTCCCGCAACAGGCCCATTTCAGACTGAATTGGGCCTGCGGGGGGCAATTCAGCCCTTTGGCGAGCGTGACAGCACTCTTGGGCCACCCGCGAGATGACATCACTTCTTGATGCAAGCCAGGGTAAGTGCAAGGCTCCCAGTCTCTCGCTGGGGGACTAAAAGGACCTGGCAATCCTATGGTTACCACTACTCGCCCCCTTGCAGGCCCCAGCAGGCTATAGAAACCTGAATCAGTCCCAGGCAGGAGTTTTGGTATGGGTGCAAGCTAACAGACTAAAGCTTAATCCCAACAAGACAGAAGCTCTGTTGGTGAGTGGAAGGTCCAGCCTAGGCTTTAAGATATCACTTTTCTGGATTTGACTGTCCTCTCTTTGAAGGAGCAGATCCATAGCTACATGAAGGAGGGGCTTCTGGACTTGGGCCTAGTATTGTAGAAACAGATGGCAACTATGGCCAGCAGTATCTTTGACAATTTTTGACTGGTTAGCCAGCTGCAGACAGAGAAGTTCTGGCCACTGTGATGAATGTCCTGATAACATATAGATTAGATTACTGCAATGCACTCTAAAGGAGACTGCTTTGCAAATTGTTCAGAAACAGCAGTTGGTACAGAATGCTGCAGCCAGGATTTTTACTGGACTGCATTGTAGGGACCATACCACTCCAGCCCTGTTCCATCTATATTGGCTTCCAATTTGTTTCCAGACCCTCAAAATGCTCGTGTTATCTTTACTTTACAGTCATATTCAGCATTGGATCAGTATGTCTGAAGGACCATTTATTTCCATATGAACCTGCCTGACCATTACAGTCATCTACCAAGGCCATGCTTCAGCTACCCCCCACTTTCTGAGATTAGGCAGGTGGCAAGTAAAACAGAACCTTCTTTATTATGGCACCAAAACTATGGAATTCCTTTCCTGGGACATTCATTTGTCCACTTCTGACCATGGCCGTTTCCACACAGCTTACCTTTTGCCAGGATGCAGTGTGTTCTCGTGCAAAATCGTACAATAACAGCGTGTTCTCGTGCGATAACAGCGACTTCCTGGTGCGATTTCACACGTGAAGACGCTGTATCCCGATAAAAGGTAAACCGTGTGGAAACGGCCCGTCTTCCACCAGCAGATGAATAACTTTCTATTTTGTCAGGCTGTGCTCGCTTTTTCCTGCTTTTTGTTTTAATTACTTTTTCCTGTACTATTACATATGCATTTTAATTTTGGTTTTAATTATTTTTATGATATTTAAACTGTTAGCTGCCTTAGTGGCCATGAGGCAACAGAAAGGTGGGATACAAATGTAATACACACAGAGAGAACTGAACATGCTTCGATGCTGCTATCATATAAGAAAGTTGCCATATTAAACTTTCATGTACTAGTTTTGTATTCAGTGAGCTGTGAAGGACTATTTCAGGGCTGGGAACTGACATATTTAACATGTATCCATTTCAACACGAGGCTACTACTCCTGTACACCAAATATACTTGTGTAATTAAACATGACTTGTGCTGTCCATTTGTGTTAATGCATTGATTATAGTTTCAGTTGTTGGTCCTCTAGTGGTAATTACTTCAGTCAGGCCACATGAGCTGCAACACTGCTGGTATTTCCAGCAGTATTTCTGGACACCTCCAGCTGTCCCACCTGCTGCTCCTTCCTCTGCTGATTGTGTTGCAGATAACAAATGCCCAAGTTCTTACTTTCAGCCAGCTGCACAAATCTTTTGTATGTCCTTGTGTGACATACAATATGTTGCATAAGTATCTGCTTCTTCTGCACTGTACAGAAGGAATACAGATAGACAACCATGTTGGGTGTGGCATTGGGTTGCCAGTCTCCAGGTGGTGGCTTGAGATCTCCTGGAATTACAACTGATCTCCAGGTGACAGAGATAAGTTCCCCTGGAGAAAATGGCTGGCTTGAAAGGTGGACTCTATGGTATTATAGCCAGATGAAGTCCATCCTCTTTCCAAACCCTGCCCTTTCCTGGCTCCACCTCCAAATCTCCAGGAATTTCCCAACCAGGAGTTGGCAACACTACTGTGGCACAATCCAAAAAGCATCTGTTATACCAAAAGTAGCATATTCCAGGCTGTCACACTGCTTCCACAATGACAAACTCACCCTGAAAATTCAGACAACACACTAGAAGCTTATGTGATATTGGAGAAGCTTTTGGACATATTTTCAGTTCACGCAGGGCCCACTTCAGAGCAGTAAAGGATTCTAAGCTGACCCCTTTCCTTCAACCCAAACTAGAGGATTTAATGACAGGCAGACCATTATCAACATTATTACCATCATCTTCATCTACATTTTTATCCCACCATTCCTTCAAAGAATTGAGGGTGTGGAATGTGTTGCTTCCTCGACCTCCAGTCAACTCTAGGAGGTACATTAATAAAATGACTGACCCAAAATCATCCAGAGAGTTTGATGATAAGCAGGGGTGTGAACTGCATCTCTGCAGGCACAGTCCAACACTAGCATACCACACTCGCTCTCTTTATGGTATAACTAATTTTGCTTATGCTCTGAACTAAACTGAGAGGGGTAGAATGAGTTTCAGCTCTACAAATATTAGACAGCGATTGACAACGGGAACTATATCCCCATGATAACAAAACCTTAGTTGGAAATTGTATGGCTAATTATAGAAAAGGAATTCATGTAGTTATTTGCCAGGATGTCTTTCACATTCCTTTAAAAAAACTCTGTCCATTTCTATACAATAATGATGACTATTAGCTGTGTTCTACATTGATTTTATGTAAATTGGTGGTGGAGAGTGCTGACTTATGGAGACCCCTGGTGAGGTTTTCATGGCAAGTAACTAACAGAGGTAGTTTGCTACTGCCCACCTCTTCAACTAAGGTCTATTCTTGGAAGTCTCCCATCCAGTATACTAACCAAGACCAATCCTGCTTAGCTTCTGAGATCTAATGAGCTCTGGCTTGCATGAGCTATCCAGGTCAGGGCTTTATGTATTATGTTTAACTCCTCTGGCAAATGAACATATAGAACTGAGGAGGAATTGAATGTGTAAAAATGTTAACATTTTTAGGTTCAAAGTAACATTTGATTGTAGACACTGGTTGCTTGCCAACCTTTTCTTGCATTATGCATTAAAGCTCAAAGAAAGTGATTGGTAAGGTGACGCTGATGATTCTGTGCAGTCTGCTGCTCCTCTCCCTGGCACAAAGCAAGTTTTTTCCAAATTGGAGCCCCTCAGTACCAATTCCATTGCCTGGGAAGCACTGAAGAAAAAAAATGCACTCATATGCAATGCACACGTTTCCCTTCCTGCCAATGGAGTTACAGAATCACAGAATTGGAAGGGGCCATACAGAACTTCTAGTCCAACCCCCCCAACCCCCTGCCCAGTGCAGGATCAGCCTAAAGCATCTCTGACAAGTATTCATCCAGCCTCTTCTTGAAAACTGCCAGTGAGGGGGAGCTCACCACCTTCCTAGGCAGCTGATTCCACTTTTGAACTACTCTGACCGTGAAAAAGTTTTTCCTAATATCCAGCCGATTCCTTTCTGCATGTAATTTAAGCCTGTTGCTTCGGGTCCTATCCTCTGCTGCCAATTAGAACAGCTCCTCACCCTCCTCCAAATGACAGCCTTTCAAATATTTAAAGAGAGCAATCATGTCCCCCCCCATCTCCTCTTCTCCAAACTAAACATTCCCAAGGCCCTCAGCCTTTCCTCGTAGGGCTCAGTCTCCAGACCCCTGATCATTCTCATCGCTCTCTTCTGCATCCTCTTGATTTTATCCACGTCCTTTTTGAAGTGAGGCCTTGAGAACTGCACACAGTACTCCAGGTAAGGCCTGACCAAGGCAGTATAGAGAGGGACTATGACCTCCTGCGATTTTGATGCAATGGCCCTTTTGATACAACCTAAGACTGAGTTTGCCTTTTTTGCCACCACATCACACTGACTGCTCATATTTAGTTTACAGTCCACTCTTACCCCAAGATCTCTTTTGCATACACTACTACCCAGAAGTGTATCCCCCATAATGTATTTGTGCTTCACATTTTTGTGGCGCAGATGTAATACTGTGCACTTATCTATGTTGAATTGCATCCTGTTCACAACCGCGCACTTCTCCAGAGCATTCAGGTCTAGTTGAATTTTAACTCTGTCTTCTTGGGTGTTTGCCACTCCTCCCAATTTGGTATCATCAGCAAATTTAATGAGTAGCCCGTTTACCCCTTCATCCAAATCACTGATAAAAATATTAAAAGTACCAGTCCCAAAATCAAGCCCTGTGGCACCCCACTGGACACCTCCCTCCAATCTAATGAAACCCCATTGACCACCACTCTTTGGGTGCAGTCCTCTAACCAGTTTCCTATCCATCGAACTGTCCTATAGTCCAGTCCGCAGTCTTCCAGTTTACCCATTAGAATGTCATGAGAAACCTTATCAAAAGCTTTACTGAAATCTCGGTAAATCACATCAACAAGAGTTCCCACGATCCAGTTATCTCGTCACTCGATCAAAGAAGGAAACCAGGTTGGTCTGACAAGATCTGTTGGGGACAAAACCATGTTGACTTCCCCGGATCACACAGCAGTCCTTACGCTATGCTGCGGCTCAGTCTCTCCTCTTGGGATCCAATTGTTAGTTTGACATTAAGGAAAACAATTAGAGATGCTGCTGCCTATCACTGCGGCCCAATGCCTGCCTGCCTATGCAGCTGCTGAATGATAAGAGCGAGTTTGGTGTAGTGGTTAAGAGCGGCAGGACTCTAATATGGAGAGCCAGCTTTGATTCCCCACTCCTCTACTTGAAGCCAGCTGGGTGACCTTGGGTCAGTCAAAGCTTCTTGGAACTCTTTCAGCCCCACCCACTTCACAGGGTGATTGTCATGAGGATAATAATAATTCTTTGTAAACCGCTCTGAGTGGGTATTAAGTTGTCTTGAAGGGTGGAATATAAATCAAATGTTGTTGTTGTTGTTGTTATAAACCAAACCAAACAAACTTTTCGGCAGGGAGGAGTCATTACAGTGTTTCCCATATTTGTTTCACCATCCTGGAAGCTGCATTAATGAAACGAACCAGCGATTTCCTGGTGTATTTCCAGCTTGTTTATTTTGTTTTGCCATTCTTGTAGAGTGCAATATGCGCTACCAAAGATCAACATGGTGACCCTTTCTGGAGTTTGGTCATGCCTGGCCTATCCAAGTCTGACAAGTGTATAATACCTTCCCCCAAAAGATCAAAGCATATCATGGCACCCTATCTCACATGCTAAGGTCTTGAATAAAGGATTTACTATAGTGCTAAAATATATACCTACACATGCAGTCATATATTGAGACAACCCAGGTAGTTATCAATCACATTTTATCCTGCTCTTCTTTCCGTAATCTCAGGATCTCATACATGTTTCTTTCAACCTCCATTTTATCCTCACAACAGCCCTATAGGTTCAGAGATTTTGGCAGAGCCCATAAGTGAGCAAGGATTTGGATATGGATCTCCTCAGTGCTAGTAAAGTACGCTAGCTACTACATCATACTGGCTCTCTTACTCAGACCACTCTGCCCACCCTCACTCCATAATAAAAGCAATTAGACATAGTAAACAATTTAGAAATATTATGTTGTTGAATATTATCTCAAAAGCAACTCATGACCAAATGAAATGTTCTTACATTTTTCTCTTTTCACAGCTCTAGCAGTGCTGTGGTGCCTTGCTTCTTAAATCTACAAGATACACAGATTGAACTGAGAGCTCATTAAATGCACAGGTTAGCAAAGAAACACAGACAATCCAAGGGCAAGTACAGCATGTACGTGTATGCTCTAGCCTTTCCTGTTGGAAGAGGAGGATTCAACACTGTTCCTTTCTCAGGTTTCAGAGGGGGACAAACCAAAGAGTTAGAAAGATAGAGAGGTCAGGGCATTCTGTTTACTGTTTACTGCTCTGTCCTTTGATGTGAAGATTGCTATTCTCAGGATTTCCTCCTCCTGATTTCCTCCCTCTCATTTCTTCTCTTCCTGGCATTGTTCCAGGTAACATCTCTCTCCTTCTTCTCCCTCCATCTTGGAAGCATGGATGCAGGACTTGTCCTAGCATCCATATCAATCCTTAGGCTAGATAGGTAGTTACAGTATATGTTTCTTACAATTTTTTTTTGCTGTGGCAACTCATTTTTAGTACAAATATTTCACACAGGCTAGACATTCTAAGCTGTATAAAACAGATCAAACCTAGAGAGGCAGCAGAGCAGACTTCTTACACGCTTCTTTTCAATGAGTCGTTCTGGATTGCTTTTATGATTGACATTTTACCAACTTGCATCTTGAAACCCAACATTATTTTACTTCAACAATTAGATAATATCTCTGGTAGTTTCAGCCAGCAAAATTTGCAGCACAACAGATCTCAGAGGATTTTCCACTATTTTTAGTGTAATAGGCATTCGCAGAAAATCATAGCATGGATGAGCACAGACCATGATCCTCATTGATTGTTTGATTGATTTTAAACATTTATTGCCCATCTTTGCTCCAAAAGTTCTCAAGAAGGCTTGCAGTACAAAATAAAAACAATATAAATATAAACAATAATACAACAGTTAAAAACAGAGTTACAACTAGAGATGGGCACAAACAGCAATACGAACCAAAGGAAGCCACGAACAGCCCAATCTACTGTTCATGAGCAGGCTGTTCATGAGGCCCTGTTCCCGGCGAACATGTGTTTGTTCCAAGCCCTCTTCACGGCATTTGTCAGCCGTTCATAAAGCCAGAAAGTCTGGCACCTTTCAATCAATTTCCCTGGCAACATAGGCATGGACTGCCTGAACTCTGTCTGAACTCCTGGCTTTCCTTCTGGCTTGTAACCCCTCAAACTAGCTTCCAGCAGACAGTCCCGTTTTTTCCACTGTGAAAAGAAAATAACAGGAAAGGGAGGGACCCATGGATCATGCCTTTCCCAGGGTGCAATCTCTCTGAAACTTGGGGGATCTTCAGAGGACCGTGAGGACTATGTCCCCTGCAAATTTGGTGAGTATTGGACATTGGGAAGGTCAGTTTGTAACCCCTCAAAGCAGGGCCAGCACCAGGGTTTCTGGCGCCCGAGGCCAGGACAGCTTCAGGTCTGTTGCTGCCCCCGCACACATGCCCGGACTGCATGATGATGTCACTGCTCAGTTGCCCCATGCTGCCCCAGTCGCCTGCCACACCTGGCCCCCAGCTGTGTACTGATGCCAGCACGGGGCAGCTGGGCGGGAGGGCTGGGAGGCTGCACTCTCAGACTGCCCCACGCTGCCACCGCTGGTGCATGCTCCCACCCAGGCATGGCAGGTGGCTGGGGAGGCACGCATGCACCCATCCAGCCCTCCCACTCCATTGCTCCACATGCCACCCCAGACGTTTGCCATGCCTGGCCCGTGGCTGCTGCACCCAGGCAGGGGCACGTGCTGGCGGCAGCGCAGGGCGGGAGGGCTAAGAGGCTGCAGCAGCTGTGGGCCAGGCATGGCAGGCAGCTGGGACGGCGCACAGGCAGCTTTCCATCCCTCCCGTTCAGCCACCAGCGCTGCTGCCACCAGCTCTGCAGCATGCACCTCTGCCCCTGGCACCCCCTCTAGCGCATCAGCGCTCAAAGCGGTTGCCAGCCCTGCATCAAAGGATGCACCAGCCCTGCCTCAAAGTCGCTTCCAGCAGACAGTCCAGTTTTTGCCACTGAAGAGAAAATGACAGGAAAGGGGGAGACCCATGGATCATGCCTTTCCCAGGGTGCAATCTCTCTGAAACTTGGGGAGCTCTTCAGAGGACAGTGAGGACTATGTCCCCTGCAAATGTAGTGGGTATTGGACATTGGAAAGGTCAGGTTGTAACCTCTCAAAGTAGCTTCCAGCAGACAGTCTGGTTTTTGCCACTGTGAAGAGAAAATGTCATGAAAGGGGGAGACCCATGGATCATGCCTTTCTCGGGGTGCAATCTCTCTGAAACTTGGAGGATCTTCAGAGGACAGTGAGGACTATTTCCCATGCAAATTTGGTGGGTATTGGACATTGGAAAGGTCAGTTTGTAACTCCTCAATTAGCTTCCAGCACAGTCCAGTTTTTGTCACTGTTAAGAGAAAATGATATGAAAGGGGGAGACCCATGGACTCTTCTTTCCCCAGCTAAAGTTCAGCTAAGTCCCAAGGAGGTCATTCTGGCTCCCATGAACCTCCAACTACGAACATGTTCGTGAACATGTCATGTCCGTTGATGTTCGTGAATCCCTGTTTGTGGATGGCAACAAACAACAAACATCATGTTCGGTTTTTTTCTGTTCGTGCCATCTCTAGTTAAAACAGTTAAAATACATTAAAAGCTGTGCTAAATAAAATAGTTTTCACCTGCCTCCTGAAGCTAGAGAATGAGGAGGCCAGGTGTACCTCACTGGGGAGATTGTGCCACAATAATGAGACTGCCACCAAAAAGGCTCTCTACTGTTTACCCAACAACCAGCTTCTTTGGTTGATGGGACAGTCAAGAATGCCTTTTCCTGTGATCTTAACTCCTAGCCAGGAAAATACAGAAGCTGATCCTTCAGATGCCTGGTCCCAAGCCATGTAGGGCTTTAAAGGATAGAATCATGGATCACTGTGGCTAGATCTGACTGAATCAGGAATGAATTCAGCTGGTGCACCAGCTGAAGCTGGACAAATGTACTCCAAGCTACTGCAGCCACCTAGCTTTCCAAGGTAACTGTGTTAAGCAGCACTTCTAAGCTATAAACCTGATCTTTCAGGGGATGTGTAACCCCATCCAAGGAGATCTCATATCGCTGGTCGCTATATGTGATCAAGAGGTTGTCTGTGCGCACTCCAAGTGTTGATAGAATTACCTGCACTCCAGACAATGGAAATCAATGGATTTCAATCCAATGTTATGGATGGTGGCTCCATCTTTTAGAGTCTTTTTGATTCAGTCATACTCACACCTACATTTATCTTTTTCACCAAGGAGAATCTCTGAATGTGCTGAAACATGAACTGCTTTTTAATCAAAGGAAGATGATAATGTAACAGGACAGTTCAGAGTAAGGCTACAACTGATTATTCAGGAAAACAGATAGGTGTTGTGGCTTGTGCTATAAACTGAACATAATTTTTAAAATTACCTGTCATTTAACAAAAAAAAATTATCTTCTATCTGAAAAAAACCTATGAAAAATCCAAGCCCTGTTCAATTATAGGGTTGTAGCATGTGACACTTCCATAATGGGAGCATGTACTGCAGATAATCTTTCCAATACATAGAGTCACCATTTGGGGTGAATAGGAGTAAAGCACATTTTATAGCTCTGAGGCACACAAATACAGAGCCTCAAAAATTTGGCCATCCAGTCAAGCATATCAAAGCTGGAAAATGTGTGTTTCCCTAGTCACACAAAATGCCAACCATTTGTATCTTGCACATGAAAACAAATGAACCAGACCATTGGTCATTCAGTCAGTATTGTATACTCAGAGCCAAGCTACAAGTGATGCCTGACACAGGTTGGACACTTGTCAGCTTCCCTCAAGTTTTGATGGGAAATGTAGGCATCCTGGTCTTGCAGCTGTAATGGAGAGCCAAGCTGTAAAACCAGGACGCCTAAATTTCCCATCAAAACTTGAGGTAAGCTGACAAGTGTCCAACCTGTGTAAGGCGTCACTTGTAGCTTGGCTCTCAGACTGGCAGTGGCAGATGGTTCCTATAGCAATGTAAAACCATGATTAATATGTAGTGTTAAATATAAGAAAATAAGATAAGGAGTATGATGTGTTATAATAAAGTAATGGCAAAAAATGTCATCTGAACTTAACACTATTTGTTTTGATACCTTCTGAAACTGGGTGAAGTTTCCATACTTAAATTTCCGCCAGCATAGGAAGGTCCATCCACCTTTTCTTTTTATTCATTTCTTCTACACTAACAAGTTTATATATATATATATATATATATATATATATATATATATATATATATATATATATATATATATATATATATATATATATATATATATATATATAAACCTAAACATAAAAAACAATTTTTATCATCCCATAGACAATTTATCTTTTCATCTGTCATAACGTACATAACTAAAGTTTCATACAAACAGTATGTTAAAATCAAAGCCATACTACATTAAATTTTAATTGGTAAGACTGCAGCATTAAAAAGGTAAAACTGTCTAGCTTTTTTTTTTTACCACCTACACTCTCTTTCTGCTTGAAAATGTTTAAGTTTTTTTGCAGGTTTTATACAACAAAACACTTCCTACTCATGCACACATTAAAAAAATTATACAGTGTAACATGGATGTGTTAAAAGGCTTGTTAAAAACATCTGTCAAAAAGTGTGTGTGTGTGTGTGTGTGTGTGTGTGCGTGTGTTGCAGAAGTCCCCTTGTTATTGCAATATAATTGCTTTTCTGGAAACAGGCACTATAGATGGCTAAATAAAATAGAAACCTAATCTGAGCAAAGCCTTAATGATATATTACAGGAATACATGTTTTGGTTCACCTCATAAAAAATATAGTTAAAAAATTGGTAACTTGGCAGTCTAAAACATCAGATAAAAATAATGATGTGAGGTTTTGTCTTGTTTTTTAATTCAAATGAGAATGAAACTTCCCCTTCAGATGTAGTAAAAATTTAACATTTTAGTGATAAATGCCCTTTCTGGAGTGTCTCTCTTAATAATAGTCAGGTGAAATCAGCAGAAATAATGTGAAGCTCTATTTAATTACACTGATGGTGCAATTCTATGCAGAATTACTCCCGTCTCAAACCATTTGTGGACTTTCTGATGTGCGATCCTTGCTTTCTCTGATTCCCTTTTCAAGTGGTTTCTTTTGAACAACTGTAAATCATCCAAATATAATGATGGGATATATTCAAGAGAAATCTTCCACTGCTATTGGAATCTCCTAATCATTATAAATAAAAACTAATTGGACAATTGAACTTAGGATTTAACCAAACTGTTTGACCTTCTATGTGCCGGTAAAACTATTAAACAAGATTGTCAAAATGAAATTTTATACATGTAGGCCACAAATATACGTTTAAAATTCAAATAACAGCTTGACTAGTATTGCCAACTCTGACATGGCAAACTCCTGGATATCTGAAGGCGAAACATGGAGAGAAAGGAGTTTGGTTAACAGGGTTGCATCTCTGGGTTAGGAAATTCCAGGAGATTTGGGAGGTAGAGCCTGGAGAGGTGAGACTTAGGGACAGGAGGGATCTTAGCCATTTTCTCCAGGGGAACTGATTTCTGTCCTCAGGTCAAGGTCTGATGCCTGATTCATGGGAATGGCGATGCCTTGGTAAGGGCCCATTGGCCAGAGGGCTACCGGCAGTCCCATGTTGCGAGAAAATGACATCATTTCCACTGCAATAAGGAAGCATCCGATTGCACTGGGGAGGGGATTCTTTGAAAATAGGTCCACAGCACAACCCAGCACTTCTGTATTGTGCTAGAAATGATGTCATTGTCTGATGCAATGGGTGGGCACATGTGTGCTTCATGCATTCGCCTCAGGCTGGCCCTTGGTCTTTCCAGGTGCCTTTCCTCTCCACCAGCCAGGTGAGCAGCTGCAGGGAGCCAAGCCTGGGAGAGTGGCTGGGGACAGGGGACCTGGCAAGACTGTTCTGAGATCAGGGAGGTCTGTTTGCGACATCACATTCAAGGGAGGGGCTTCATATCCATACTGCTCTACCCACCAATTACGCTTCTTTTTTGTGACCCTATCTTCAGAAGTTAGGTGGTGGCAACCTTGCCTTTGGAATGCCATTTCCCCATGAGGCTCATCTGGTGCCTGCCTTACTTTCTTTTAGGCACCATTTATTAATTAACTTTGAAATGTATTTAAATTAAATTTAGCTGCACTTGGTCTTAAAGACTGGACTGAAAGGATGAAATCTGTAGATTTCAACAACGGTATATGACTTACAAAGTCTATGCAGATTCAAGTTTTGTTTGGATGAGATCACCAAGGTGCAGGACTGGCTCTCCTCCTATGTTCATGTGAGCAAAGCTTTCTGATGGTGCAATCCTGCAAAGAAGTAAAATTGCCAATTTCCCATTCATGCACATTCTCTGTGGTGGCTCCTATACTGCAGGACAGTCTGCCTGAGGCTATTAGGAAGGTCCCTGGACTTCGATCATTTCACAAAATCTGCAAAACAGAATTGCTCAGGAGGGCATTCTTATAGAAGGAGCAAATCTATGGTGTAATGGTTCTACTCAGGAGGTGACTTTTATTGGGGATAAAGTCTTTCCTAGACTGTCTTGTTGCCTTAAACAGAGAAGCTTGCATCATTGTTCTCCCCACCCCCCACCCCCCCACCCCCATTCTACAATCCTAGCCCAACTGCATTATTTTCTCTTACTAGGAAACTTGCTGTTGGATTCAAATGTTATCATATTTTGTAATCTGCTCACTAACTGCCTGATAATATTACATATTGTAATCTACTTACTGATTGACTGAAAATTTGTTTTACTATACTTTTAATCCACCTTGGGTCCCACTGAGAAAACTGACCAATCACTCACTCAGTCAATCAATCAATTAACCAATCAATCAGCCAACTCAAGTATTCCTCAAATCACATAAATCTGTGGGAAAAGTTTGTCTATTAGTTTCAAATTAGAATATCAGCAGCACTGCCATCACTAAGATGTGTGTATAAGAGCAGATAAAGGCATCTTGGACTTTTCTTCATCACCATCCAAACAAGGGACTTGTATTATTAACAGAGATAGTTGCGCTCAAGGGCTAGGCACCCACCAAGGGCTGAATTGGGGCACATGGTAACCAAGGTAGCCCACAAGTGGTCAGGTAGTCCAAATTCATACATGAGCAAGGCAGTCCAAGAGCAAGTTTAACGGACCAAGTCAATCCACAGGCAAGGCAGTCCAAACGCAAGGCAGTCGTGGGCAGTTCCAGAAGTCGAATCAAGGTTGTAAGTCAAGAGTTCTATCTGTGGGGAGCAGGATACAAGGTGGGGTCAAGAGCTTCCAGGCACAGGAATGTAGGTCGCAGGGAGTGGCGAAAAAGGTTGCTTCCTTTTATCCTCATGCTCAGTTAATAAGCTGAGGTGCAGGTGTTCCCTCTTCTTCTGAGTGCAGCGCCTCATCCTTGGAAATTAGCAATGCCTGGCACTGATCGTGCAGACAGGTGCTCCTCCATTGCTCCCGAACTGCCACGCTTTCCCAGCCTTTCCATCCCGTTGCTGGTTCGAGGGATGCTGGCAGCGCAGGCTTCTCTGCTGGCAGCTTCCCTTTGGCCCTGCATGAGCCCATGCCCCTGGAGGCTTCTCCAGTGGGTTTCTGCTGTTCTGATTGCAGCTCCTCTGACAGAGGCTCCATAGCCAGTTCTTTAAATTCCTCGTCCTCCAAGGAGAATGCAATGGCTGGCAATGAGGTGGGGGCACCAGGCTGACTCATGACAGAGATAATAAATCAATTAGGGCAACATTTAGACACGTGATTCAACATGAGTTACTATATACTGGGTACTTGGTATGAATTTTCTTAATCCCAAACATCTTTTCTTTCAAGTATGATAAGACACAATCATTGGGCCAGATATATAAGATCTTATTGGAGTGTAAGTGATGAGAGTGGTAATGGTGTTGTAACTAGAGATGGGCACGAACAGAAAAAAAAAACGTTGCCATCCACAAACAGGGACTCACGAACAACCATGAACATGGCCCTGTTCACGAACATGTTCATAGTTGGCTATTCGCGGGGGCCAGCAGGCTCTCCTCCAGCCATCATCCAAGTTTGGTCAAGATCCCTACTGCACCACTCCCAGAAACCTTACCTGAGTAGGCAGCAGGAAAGGTATCAATAATAAATAATAGCTTGGCCCAGAGCCTGGCAGCAGCCCTGGAACTTGAAGGGGTCTATCCCTATCCCACCACACACAAAGAAAATTCAAGCTCCAATGCACTCTCTCTGTCAAAATGCTAACAGCAACTCTCTCCCTCTCCACTGTCTGCAAACTAAGCCAGAGCTGGGAGCCCCCTCCCCCCTGCTCTTTGCTCCCTTCTAACAAATGTGGAGCTCCACACTTGGAAGGAAGACCTGCCTATCAAGCTAAATTGGGGTTAGATTGGGGTTTCCAGGGCAACAGCAGGAGTTCAGACAGAGTTCAGACAATCCCGGCCTCCCGTTGCCAAGGAAATTGATTGCAGGCGCCAGACTGTCTGGCTTAACGATCAGCAACGAACGAGGCTTGCGACACCCACCTGTTCGTTTAGAATGGGGCCTCACAAACAGCTTGTTCGCAAACAGCCGATTGGGCTCTTCGTGGCTTTTTTTTTGTTCGTTTTGCTGTTCGTGCCCATCTCTAGTTGTAACCTTGCCTAGCAGCCATCCAAATCCTTACACTAAGGAGAACGCTTGTCTAAATTACTGGATTGAATGGAATTTTTTTCTTCATCCTCACTCCGTATACAGCCTACATCATGGAGGGAGAGAGGGAGATCAAACTGATTGAGCTTTTTATCCAATTCATATAAACATTAAAATACTTTTGGTTTGATTAGCTTAGGGAAGCTCAATATGTTGTGTTGGGGACTCATAAAAAGGCTAAAAACAACCTTTGAACTAAAAGCTAAGTATCAGTAAAAAGCATATGATCTCTACTGGCATTGTATGACAACTGGATCTCAAAGTAACAGCTATAAAAAGAATTGAGAATGAGGAATAGTATGGCACTAAGAATACAGCTAATGGAAAAGATACTCTCAAGATTTCCAGACAGAGATAAAGATAAAGTTTATATACAACTTTTCCAGTTAAAATAAAAGTAAAAAATGGCTAACCACTACATATTTCATGGTTTTCCTACCCTCCCCCTTTTAGTATATATATATATATATCGATCACACTTTCTGACACATTTGACATACTTGATATAGATTCTCATGCTGGCTGTACTTCTCCATTTTTGTTTAAATTTACTTGATATAATAATTATTTTAAGATTATAAATGCCATAAAATACTAATAATACTCATTAGGCATGTTACTAATTATACATAAAATCTCAAAGGTGAAATCAAGAAAAAAAGAACTGCATGAGAATACTATTTTACCAGTAAAATAATATTTGGAAAGATACTTAAAGTATACAAATGACATTGGTAAATATAATTATCAAATATAGACAGATACCACCCATTACAACAGGAACTTGCATGATTCATGTGATAAAGTCTAATTAAGATTTGTTTTGTTTTTTTACCAGGGGAGCAATCCAGCCTCTAATAATGGGAAAACTCTGTTTATTAGATTTGGTTCATTATAGCTGTATTCAGATGATAACAGTAAATTGTGGTTTATAAATCGTGGTTCAGCAAATCTCAGTTGAAACATTTGAGTGCAGATGGTCTGGCGGTCCAGGTAGTTGTGGTGGTCAGCACCAAAGCCAGATTTCAAAATAGGATTTATACTTGTTTTATACTCATTGTGGTCATCTGGATTCACAGACCACAGTTTGTTGAGCACTGCACCCTGAGTGTTATGGATACTACTGTTTAAACAATCCACTGTTTATAGTTGTATGTCTAACCTCCTTTTAGTTTTTATTCCACTGATTCTTCACTACATGGGTTGACAATATTGACTAATTATGATTCATCTTTATAGACAGGTCTCTATTTTGTCTCTTCTCATATTTTAAAAACCTTTCAGTTTAAAATATAAAAAGAGAATGATGATGAAACTGAATAGCAAAATACAAAAAAACCCGAAGTATTCTTTTTGTAGATTAATTGTTTTTATTTGTGTTAAAGGAATTATAAATTCTCAAGTCTGCAGAATTTAGAATGATTCTCTAGATCATCTTGATCAAGTTTATTGAGATGTGAATGAAGGAAGTCTGGATGCTACTTTTTTAGGAAAAGAAAAGAAATTGAAAATGAATCAAAGGGGATTGCAAGTCATTTTTGCTGCAGCTGTGGAAGAGAGGCTTAGTTTGTCCTATTTACTCAGAATGTGATATAAAAATAATTACTTATCCACAAGAATTTAGAGCTAGTTTTGCTTGAGTGGGTGGATTTTCTAACTTCATTTGTCTTGAAAAGCTGTCTTAAGTAATACACTGAGAAACATAACATAAATGAAACTATAATACCAGAGCAGGCATGATTTATTTTTTAATTATTTATAAACAGCAGGCCAATAAGATAATAAAAGCAGTATATCAAAGTAAAGGATAACAAAATTAAAAGAAATGTAATGCTAAGGCAGTGCATAATTAGATGTGGTATAAATTCAGAATACTTAAAGTTGCATTTACAAGGATAAACTGAAACTCATGCACTTTAATACAGAATATGCTCTAAGGGCTGATCCATCCTGAGAACCCAAACCTTTAGGTATTTTTCTGTTGTAGGCAATAATATTAAGGTTCTGGAAGGCACTGAATGGATTGGAACTATTGGCAATATTGATGAATAAAAGCAGATATGGAGCTAGTCGTCCCTTTTGATAAGAGACCCCCCCCCCGGGAGCACCGTATAAGAGAAAGGTATAAGTAAAATAAAACGTAACTTTCTGCTCTAGAAACTCAATATATAGACCTGCTAAATTCCTCTCAGTCATTCCAAAATACCCCAGCTAACTCTCAATGAAGGCCTTCATTTTCTCTCTTCCAGCCCTGAGGAAGTTCTCAGTGAGAAAGGCGGATTATAAATTACATAAATAAATATATAAATAAAATAAAGATTTGATCCAATGGGTTTCTCACCCACAATGCCTTATCAGTGCAAATCTAACTACTAACTAAAGCCAAGTATGGGATATTCTCATATATGTATTTTATAGTCACATTCTCCACTTTAAAAGTACTTGAAAAGATCTTCAATAAAAAGATAGAAACATAAAACAAGATAATGGCAGTAAAATACATTAACAGAAAACCATGATTATGATAAAATAGATCAACAAAAATACTAAATTACTAAAATTAACCATAGCCAAAGCTATATCTCTAGTGGCAGGTCCACATACGCCTTTCTATTTAACAATTTCATTTTATAAATGTTATATTACTGAAAAATGACAGACAGAAACATGCTGTTCCCAAATAGAATGTTATCAAATTTCTAGGTCTATCATGATTACTTAAACAATAGAAATTAGATTATCAAACTCCCATAGTGATAAGCAGTGTTTCTATGTGCTGATAAAAAGAATTCAGATTGGACCTACAGATTGTTGGCAAAGCAAAGACATTAACATGGTGGAAAAGCTATATCAACATACCTCTGCAGTGGAAAGGATTTGCTAAATTAAAAGTTTATAATATTAAATATTGCTTTGCAATTATTTTGCACAAACAATTACGTCACAAGACAGCCTTGTCCTGTGCTCAGTGAAGTCATCAGACGAAAAGCTGCCTGCAGTTCACCCCTCTCCCCCCCCCCCCCAACTGACCCAGCTGCAGCTGACCTTGAGTCTGATGAAGAGCAATTGTCGGCTAATCAACTAGCACAGCATTCAGCTGAACAGACCCAGTGTCAGGGAACTCTGATGCAGCCAACAAGGCTGCAGAAGCCTGCTCCTCCCCTCCTTCTTTGCCAACACCCTTGCAGCACTGGCACTGTTAAGAGACAGGTAGAGCTTCAAGAGCGCAGAAGGAGTGCATGCCTCATGAGCCAGCAGCAACTGCCAAATGACCAAGATGAATAAGTTCAGGATATCAGCCTAGTAAGTGGCTTACAGTTTAGCTCATTAAGCCTTTGCCATAAAAACGGCTGGAAGGAGCAGCAGCTTGTGGAAACAACTAGTACATTTTATGGCTGCTCCACTGGCCTTGCTGTTGCCCAAGCTCTGGAACGCTGACCCTTGGGCTGGAGTTGACTTGACGCTTGGCTTCTCTGAAACTCTGACCCTTGGACTGGATCCGACTTGTGGTTTCTCTGGAACTCTGGCCCTTGGATTCAACCTGACTTGTGGTTGCTCTGGAATGCTGACTCTATTTATTCTTTGCTTCCTGATCAGGACTGGCCTCTGCACTCTGGCCCCTGGGGGACTATGCCAATACAACATATTTTAAAATGTTTTCAGAGAATCCAGCAGGAATTTGTTCTGGGATTGTAGAATGTAGTCCTTGTAGAATTTCTTAAAATGTAGAAGACAGTCCAGAAGCTAGAGTTGGTACAGAATGCTGTGGCCACAATGTTGAGTGGAGTTGGTCATGGGATCCAGTCTCGTTCCATCTACAGTGACTCCCCAGACCCAATTCAAGGTGCCGGTATTGACTTTTAGCTCTATATGACTTGGAGCCAGCATACCTGAAGGGCTGCCTACTCCCATAGGAACCTATCCAAACCACCACAGTCATCTTCAGAGGTCTTGCTCTGGGTGTTCTTGCCATCTGGGTCTAGACAATTGGCAACTCAAGAAAGAGCCTACTCAGTCATCATGACACACAGAATGTATGGTTGTCACGGATGCTATAAAATCCTGAGCTGCTTCTGACAAGGCAGCCTCAGCATGAATGTCGAAGTCCCCCAACCAGCTTGGGGGTCTTCAACACTACCCCCAAGACCAGCTCAGGCAGAGAGATAGGCAGCAGGGTGGGCAGTAAACCAACAGAATCCCAGTCCTGTCTTGCAATCCCAACACTAGGTACACAGCCTCAAAACTGAAAGTGTTTTGGATAAGGCACAATGCTATGGAGATTACCAGGATACCACCTCCCAGCCCACCAGGCTTATGCTGATTATGTATCACTGAATACCCTGAGGGACATAGTTGGGAGAGGTTAACCCATCCCTCCCACCAACCAAGTCTCAATGATACATGTTTGGCCAGCCCTCCCTTCCAGGATAAATTCTCAATGGCTGCAGTTTTGCCTGTTACTGGCCTGGCATTTAGCAGCAAGACATTATAGCCTAGTAGGTTGTTGATATGGTCTCCAGTTAGAGGAATAGCCAGAAAGAGCTGTCTACGGTCCTTTTCCCAGCTTGATCTTCTTCCACTACCATATCTCTCCCATCTCATCTAATTCCTCTTCTCTTTTCCCCACCCCAAATTGCCAGCTTGAGATGAGAGAAAAGAAGATCATTCTTTTCTCTTCTCCTGACACTTGTAACTTGGGCTGTGGATAACAAGAGCAATATGCTCCTATCCTTTGCAGCCCTAGCAGGTGGGAAGAAGCAGCTTGATACTCCCCCCAAATTCTCAGTTTGGGTTGGGGGAAGGAGAAGCAGATCACATCTCGTCAGCTTATCTACAGATAACAGAAGCAGATGGTTGCTCCTGTTCTCTGGCAACCCAAGCTTTCAGATTATTCTGTTATTTTCTCTATAGGCCATTCTGTCAGTTTGAGGTGAAAATGAAAGAAATTTCTCGTGTGTGTGGGGAGAAGCAGATTACTTCCCACCAAGCTGGAGGCTTCAGTTGTAGAGAATAGAAGCAGATTGCTCAATCCTCTGCAGCCATTCTTCAGTTTTGGATGGGGACAAAAGTGGTTTCTTCCCCCCCCCCAAAAAAAACTGAGAGAATGGGCTACAGCAAATAGAGGCAATCTGCTCCCATTATCTGCAACCCAAGTTTTCAGTTTTGGGGAGCAGAGAAGCAGATTGCTTCTTGCCCCATAAGCAACTTATGCTGTAGAGAATAGGAGCAAATCTCTGCAGCTCATTCTGTCACTTTGGGATGGTAATGAAAGAACTGTTGTCTCCACCCAAAACTAACTCTGGACTGCAGAGATCTGCTCCTTTTTCTGCAGCCCAAATTCTCAGTTTGGGGTGAGATGAAAGAAGCAGATCATTGTATTTTCTATAGCCTGTTATGTCAGTTTGGCAGAGGGAGGGGGGGGAACAGTTCTTTCATCTTCTGCTTCTAGTCCCTGCAGCCCAAGCTGCCATCTTGGGGAGGAATACACTTCTGTCCCTCTCCATACCAGTCTGCTCCTTTTCTATGCAGCCCAAGCTGACAGATTAGGGTGGAGGGGAAAAGAAGCCAATCAGTCCTGTTGTCCCCATCCCAAGCTTCTTCCTGTATTCCAGTGAGAGAAGCTTGGGGGTGGGGTGAAGGGCAGATGCAGATGCTAAACTGATATTCCCTGAGTTTGCTTTTGATATCCACTTCCTAACTTCTCACTAGGTCTCTGCAAGGTAAGGATTCAGCAAAAAGTTTGGAAGGAGTTTCTGTTCAGAGCCATTTGAGTTGTTCAGTGGGAGAGCAGAACAAATTTGGTGATTGGCTGACCTGTGTTTGGGAGAGCCGAATGCAGTAGGGCCTGCTGTCAAACACATTCACCACGAAATGCCTAGTATATTTGTAGTCAGAAAATTGGTATGATACAATACATCAAACTATATGTTGGTTTATAAAAAAATAACGTGACACTCATGTAATATTAGGGGATGATAGCTGAATACAGATAAAAGGTCATGGAGACAGATGGTTGCTTCATATACACACATCTACTTGTAGAACAAATTGATATGAATGCTACAGCCTCAATCTTCACAGCAACATAACATTAATTCCTAATAACAAATTTGCCCTAGAGAAGGAGTGCATCCCATTATCTATCAAACAATAAACAAGGTATTTAAAAAACCCTGGAGGCAGACTATCTTGTAATAACTACAAGTAGTTTAAACTTTCTAAAACTTTCATGATGCAGCTTGGTTGTTCTATACCAGAGCTGCACAACGTATGTCCTGGCCGCTGTCAGCTTGGCTACAGATAACAGCCGCTCTGGATTCCATTTCCCCAAACGGCTGCAGCTCTGAGCAAAGGCCAGCCTCAATAGTGACAGGGCAGCTGGGTACTGAAGGGCTTTCATGAAACTATACGTTTTGCCACCTGGTGCTGAACTGATTCAAAACCATTTTTGTGACATGATTAGAGTGTCGGACTAGGATCTGGGAGACGCAGGTTTGAATCCTCACTCTGCCATGGAAGCTTGCTAGGTGACCTTGGGCCTGCCACACACTTTCAGCCAAACCTACTGTTAAAAGGATTTTTAGACCTTTTAAAAAAAATCTTTTTGTGAGCATACATCGCAGCTAAAAGCACAAATATTTATGGTAGCCTTGCTCTAGTGTTACAATTCTTCCTCCTGAGGATACCCTGCAGGTCAGCGAGGTCTCGGGTAGGCGAGAAGGGTCACTGAGCAAAGTATAAAAATCCTCTTTATGATTGAGATTTAACCTTGAATGGGACTTCCGGTTTGGCTAATGGCGGGCTGAAGTGGTCCAGGGAGCTGGACCATCAAGAGTGACTGTTTCGGGCAGGCCAGGTGCTCTGATCACCGGCTGCCACTCCTCTCCAGGTAGGAGAGGAGCCAGAACACTACAAGTTCCAGAGAGAGTGAAATCTCAGCGGGGGGGAGGGTCCAGGACGATGGATCTCCCACATCGCTTTGAGGTACTCTCGAAGAAGGACGAGCTAACATCTCTGCAGCACTCTCTGAGTCGCTGTTCGGCATAAGCCCGCCAGGACCCAAGCTTCAGAACCAGATTTGGCTAATGGGTAATGAATGAGGCAGCACGAAAGACCCAAACGGAACAAATCGAGGTAAAAGATCTTTATCTGGCTTTCAGATTTAAAAAGAGAAGGAAAATTTCTACTAAAAATGAAAATTGTGGACTGTGATGATAAAATAAGACAGGAGCAAGATATTTTGAAGGAAGATTTGAAATTTGAAAGATTATAAAGCGTAAAAGAAGAGAAAATAACTTTTGTTTATGCATACTTGCGGTTTGGAGAGAGATAGCAGGCTGTGAGAAAAGGGGAGGAGGTGAAGGAACGGCTGTGTAAATATCGCGAGAGAACGGAATGTAAGAAGAACACCGAGCGGAACTGCCTAGAGAGGCTTGATTTGGCAAACAGGAAGAAGGAAGTAAAGCAGCAAAGAGGACCCTGAAGAAACAACGCGAGATATAGCAGCAAGAAGGCAAGAGGAAGCGGATATTCATTATTTTGAACTACTTTAAAGTTGCCACAGAGACTCTCTGCCCGATATCCGGTGAGATTAAAATAATATGAATATTTAAAGTAAAAAATAAAGAAGATGTCGGGGGGGAGAAATCTAGTGCAAATTTGAAGAGAGTGGAGAAGAAACGGCAGGCTGCCATGTGATTAGCTATAAAATTGCTGGGAGAAAAAGTTGTAGAGGGTCACAAAGCGTTGATACAACTTATTCGGGAAATGAACGAAAGTCTAATTAAAAGCATCAAGGATATAGTTAAAAGAGGTGTGGAATGGAGTGATGAAGAGCAAGCAACAAGGCAGACAACTCAAGGAAAGGAGCAGGTGGCAGAAATTGAGTACGAAACAGCAGGATGTAAACAACAAAAACGCGAGAGACGAGGAGAAACGGAGCAGTATTTGCAAGAAGAATTGAATGAAGATGCATCAGGATTTTTAAAGAATCAAATGCAAGGATTAGCAACAAGCATGAAAGAGAGAGCCATCCCCAGTTACTTCAAATGGAAGAAACCATCAAGTGATAGAAGAATTCAAGTGAAGAAGAAAGCCGAGAAAAGTAATAGGAAGACAAGAATCAAGCAACAAGTGGGAGTTACTTAAAAGACTGAGGCCACAATTTAAAGTTTGAAGAGTTTATTTTTCATTTCTTAGAATTGAGATGTATGTTGTTTTTAAGATTAAAAGTTAATTGAAGAAATTAGTAAATTAGGATAAATTGAATAAGGGAAATGTAATGTATAGTTAACTAGGTAACTGATACCAAATAAATTTATATATAAAATGGTAGAAGGAATTAAGAGGAAGGTTAAATTGTTAAAAGTTTTTTTTTGTTTGCTTGTTTATTGGTAGGATGCAAATGAAATGTTGTGAGTTAAATGAAGAAATTAGCAAAATAAGACAAATGGAAAAATTGGGAAATGTAATGTAAAGTTAACTATGCAAATGGATAAAGAGAAAGGTTAAATTGTTAATCTTAAACTATAGTGTTATTTGGGAAAATATTAAGCTAAATGTATCTATATAAAAAAAATGGGAATTATAAATGAATGGTCTGAAGAAACGTATATGAGCAAAAGAAATATGTTTTGATGGCTTTTTTGATAGTTTATTAATAGTTACAGAATTGTATTAAGCAATGGTAAGTTAGGATTTTACCTCTAGTTAGTAGGGACAAATGAAAAGTAATATAGAACAAATGATAAGAAAATATGGGACCGTAGTGCTGTCGGGAGTCTGCAAAGAAAAGGGGGGAGGGGGAGGGGTTGGGATGCATCTAGGGTTAAAAGGGGAAATGTATCTGTAAGATATGAATGAATTGTATGTCAACCCATCCAATAAAATTGTTATAAAAAAAAATTTAACCTTGAATGAGCTCCTTTCCAGAAGTATAACATAATAAAAATACGGCTCCAGCTTTTCAAATGTTTGTATAAGTCATCACTCACGCATGTCGGATGCCATGCATTCTGGGAAATGCATCCTTTTGCGTCATTCTGACAGGGTGTTTGCAATAACCTTTTTGATCTTTTATTCTGTAAACAAATAGCAAATATTCTGTAAACAGCTAGCACTAAGGGTATATAAGATCTCCTGGTGTAACTGGTCTTTGTGCATATGAATCAGAGAGAGAAAATATGCATCTGGGTTATTTATAAACAATTAAAAACCCATATTTTTTGATAGACCACTGCTTTGGTGTCTTAATTCTGTGTGAGGCTGAAGGGGGAGTTGAATTGACACACAGAGTACTCTAAAATAAATCCCCTTCCACCCACCTCACAGGGTTATGACAATAAAATGTAGATGGGGAGAATGTTGTACGCTGCTTTGGGTTCTCACTGGGAAGAAAAGCAGGATATAAATGTAAACAAATATGCTACAATGGGGGTGTGTCTGAATTGAATCTGGGCTTGTCTTTTCTCCTCACACTCAACTAATATATAATCAACACTGTCAGAGATTAACTAATCACTTGCCACCTGTTATGCAGGTGAAAAATGAACAGAGTTCAAATGCAATCCATGCATTCCCTTCTCTTGCCTCTCTATTACATAAAGAATTATTAGTGTTGTTTGAGGCTTCACTCTGGAATTTTCCAAAGATAAAATATGGAATTTCCACAGATTATCACATGTAAAAGAGCTGGTTGCTTGATACAGGAAAGTTTTCCTAGAGCATCTATCTTTTATTTTTATGCCACATGTGACTCACATTGCTTAATATTAGGTATGAGATGCCTTCAAGGGAATTTCCAGATATTCTTCTTGTGTTCCCCTAGTGATGATGGAGCAGGGTTCTCAACAACTGGGATTCTTCTGCCATACTCTGGAAATTCCCAGTACAGCCTATTTCTAGCTTTTAGCCTTGATAAAGTCAGAGCTGAAGAAACAGGCACTTGGAAAGAGATCTTCCTTTGCAGTTCCAGTCCTTCCTAGGCACAACTACACAAACACCTCTGACCTGATCAAGCCCAGATGAAAACAGGGCTCAGGATACTGCCATCGATCCCTGCCCAGAGAAATTTTATTTATATCCGATTTCTGAGCTCCAAGCTCAGCACAGCCTATTTCTAGCTAGCCTGGCCCAGACTAGAAGATCAGTTCAGTTCAGAGTTGATTGTGTAAATCCATAGGCTGTCACAAAATTACATAAACTCGGGGCTTTTTTTCTGGGAAAAGAGGTGGTGGAACTCAATGGGTTGCCCTAGGAGAAAATAGTCACATGGCTGGTGGTCCCACCCCCTGATCTCCAGACAGAGGAGAGTTTAGATTGCCCTCCATGCCACTCACTCTAAACATTCCTTCCTTTAAAAGTTCTCCACAGAGTCAACTCCATGCACATGGAGGTATTGTGTGCATATGCAGCAGCAAAAATGAGACACACACACATCCTGCACTGTTTTTGCATAAGGAAAAAAAGCTTGGGAGAAAGGCTTGAGCTCTTTCTCCTCCGCCAGCAGCCGCACCACTCGGCGGCACGGAGGGCAATCTAAACTCCCCTCTGTCTGGAGATCAGGGGACAGAGCCACCAGCCATGTGACCATTTTCAAGAGGTTCCGGAACTCCGTTCCACCGCATTCCAGCTGAAAAAAAGCCCTGCATAAACCCCATTAGATAAAAATTAACTAAAATACAACTATATACAATACAGATTTACCAGATTGGTATGAACATGAAAATTTCTCCTTATCTTTTCTTAATACTGCTGTTATCTTGCTGCCTCCTGGGATGATTTTCATCCACTGATAAGAAGGATGGTTTTATGTCTGCATGAGGGATGGTTTCTCATCCTATCCCACTGCACTTTCAGCACTGACATGTTCTCATAGTGATGATAAATTCAAAAGTTCAACTGACCTCAGTGCGTTTTGTACTTGCAAAATCAAAACTAGCTTTGGATAACCTTTCAGAGCACTTAGTGTGATGCACAGAGAAGAATCAAATGTCAATTTAAAGAAGATTTGCACAACAAGCGTCTTCTACCAGTGTGCACCAAATCAGATTAATGTATTGATCAGATTGATGGTAAAAATTAACTAACAAGGCAACTGTAGAAATGAGGAGCCTCTCTCTGTAGAAATGAGGAGCCACCCCTCTGTCTGGCCTAAGGCAGTGTTCTTCTTGGCCTTGGAAATGAGAGGGGGTTAGATTTGCATCTCTTCCGCCCCTCAGCCACTCTCCTTCAGTGTCATGAGAGGAAGACTAGCATGTCATCATCTGTCCTGTTTTTAAATGTAGTCCTGTAGGCTCTGCAGACCCTGTGCAACTTCTCATCTTCTGACAGGAACGGAGGAGCCTCCAGTGAGTGAGCGGGGCCAGTGTCAAGGTGCCAACTACTGGGGGCTATTGCCTAGTCCTTCCCCTCAGCTTGTACTTAGAAGGGCCAAGCAAACCATCAATCTGGACATGTTCGCCCTCCCCATCCTGCTGACCTGTAAGGCTAGCAGGGATTTAGTGATTAAATGTCAGCTCTGAAGGCCAAACAAGCTGCTGATTTTAGACTGCTCTCCCTTCCCTTTCTGCTCCACCAATCTACTGCCAGGTGGATGGGGACTTAAAGTCCCCTGATCTGTAACATCTACTTGGATTGTTGTCTGTTCTCTGCCAGTAAGCATTAATCGAAGGTAATCAAACCTTTGTTATTCCTAGGAGATTACCTTTAATGTCTTTGTCCCAATGGCTGAGGGGGCTCCCCAGCCTCAGAACACGTTTTGCCCTATAAATACCAGAGCTCTCAAAATGCTCTCCTGGATCCGAGTGCTGTACCCTTAGGGTCACATTCCCTAAGACTCTCCTGGTTGAGAATGAGGGCCATTTGAAACCCTCTTCCTCTGTGGACTACTCTGCTCTACTCCCCAGATAGGCAATTATCACCCTAAAATCCTTCAAATCTATTCCACTTTCATCACTGCTTTTCCTATGCATCTTGAGTGTTTGTGAGAAACTTCTTGTGTATATGTGAGTTTTCCTTTCTCAATAAAATTACTCTTTACTTTGAAGAACATCAGTCTTGTCAGTTTCCTTGGGGAGGGAACCCCGTAAAAATTGGTGGAGTTCTCACTCATTACCCCTCTTGTTTAGCTTACTCTTTGCTGCTAATTCCCCCCTTTCTCACAAGGAGTACCATTCAGGTAACAATATGAGCTGGTGGCAATCCAAAGGCTTGTTCTGAAGCAAAAAAGCTCCTATTTGAGCTGCCTCCCAGAAGCTTGTAATGGCAAGAGATGTGAATAAGGAACTGGAAATGTTACATGCCCCCTGTACTGCAAAATTAGGCTTACTCCACCATAAGGCTCTGGGTAGATTTCAAGAGAAGAATTGGAGCTCAGTGTATTACAATAGTTAATGTTACTATGGCTTGGATCCAAGTGCCCAGATTAGCTATGTCAAGGTATACCGTGCCTTCTCCCCCGTGTGGACCCAAAGCAGCTTACATTGCTCACATGTCCTCCATTTGATACTCACAGCAATCCTGTGAGGTAGGTTAAACTGAGTGTGTGTGACTTGCTGAGGTCACCTAGCAAGAACTCAGTTTTGGAGCAGAAAGCAGCGTAGGTACAAACAGTAGTTCTGGCACCCCAAATATCCTGAGAAGATTCACAGATTCCATTGTCTTTTATATAAATTTTGGACCAGCACCTTCCTCAGCTTAATATTAACCTAATTTATTGCTTTTTGAAAAATTATATATCTTGAAAGCTGTTAGATCCTTTTCATTTTTAAAAACATTAATATTATCTTTTGATCACTAGCATGGTTTTTTATCTGGTATTAGCTGGTTCTGATTAATTCCTGGAAAAGTGTCAGGAGTTGTAAATTTTGAACTACAGAGTACTTTATATCTGCATTGATCCATAGAGTAGTAATTCGCATGTCAGTGGCAAAATGGTTGTTTGGGCTGTGGCCTGCCTGGGCCTGGGAAGGGGCTGAGGTGGCGGCGCAACACTCACCCTGTGGGAAAAGTTGCCAGGCTGAGGGATGGAGGAGGGTGCGATGTGGCTGCCCCAGGCATGGAGCAGAGCAGCCCAGCTGCTGAGGAGGAGAGGGAGGCAGCCAGTCCCTACTCGCTCCCGTTCTTCCTCCTCTACCAGGGCCATGCAGGAGGGCTCTGCCACCACACCCACCTGGCCTCTCTGCTGGGCCTATGCGAGGTCCCCCTGCCCATCCTGCTCAGCTATGTTGGGCTGGAACCAGAGCAGGACTGAACCAGCAGCATCCATGAATCTTCCTTGCCCGGCAGCCTCCTCATTCTGTTTATCTCCCCGTCCAAGCTGTGTGCTCCTGGGCCAGTTATCCCTGGGTTTCTAACCCTGCAAAATCTGGACTGGAAGGCAATTTTCACCCTTTTTTAGGGCCTCACATTCTTTGGAGGAGTACTTCGCTCTGCTCCCCCCTTTCTCCCATCTAAAACAGCATTGCCAACCTACATGCAGATCCCTCCAGTATATTAACCTCTCTAACCAACATCACCTTTGCCTTTTCTGGATTCAGTTTCCCATTGTTTTCCCTCTATCTCTTGGCCACAGTTACCATGCAGTGGCCCAATGTGGAGATTACAGTCTAGGAGACTTATTTAAGTGGGTATCATCAACATATTGATGGCACTCAATACCAATGCTCAGACAATCATTAAATTCAAAAGTCATTAAATCAAATGAATTCTGATTTTGGAAAAGGTACACTCAAAACTTACAATTTGCTGTTCACAAAGTAGATTTCTGGCTCACAACACTGAACCACTTAGAGAGAACATTGTTGCCAACTCCAGGTTAGGAAATTCCTTGAGATTTTGTGGGGAGGCAGCCTGAGGAGGGTGGGTTTTGCGGAGGGAACTCAGCAGGGTATAATGCCATAGAATCCACTCTACAAAGCAGCCATTTTTCCCAGGGGAACTGATCTCTATCATCTGGAGATCAGTTGTGATTCTGGGAGATCTCCAGGCCCCACCAAGAGCTTGGAAAACCCATTAACTGCAAGCCTAATGCAAGGCAGTTCCCTAGATACTGTGTGCTATCTACATTTTATATTCTGCTGTATTCCAATAAAGACCTCTCTTTGGTTAAGTTAAACTGTACCAATATGTCTTCACTCATGGGCCTCCTGCTTGAGCCATTCCTAGTGCTCTGTACACACTTGGAGGCTCACCAGTTCCCCAAAACAGCTGATGAAGGGTCAAGCCTGTTTAATTTGAGTGGTGACATGCTACCAGGAGGAACTGGTGGTCAAGAGGGAGGAGTGAGCCCCCTCTCGATCATGAAAATTAGCTATTTAGATTCTTTTTTCTATATGAATTATCATAGTGATTTTTTTAATGGCACAAGAAAAAAAGGTTAGAAACTGGAGACAGAATGACTGACTCTAGGTTTTGAAAGTTTAAAGTCGTATTCACGCAATTAATGTTCATGTGCTGAATATGTGAAAGAAAGGGGGAACTGCAGTGGCAAGGCCTGCCCCTAGACTCCAGAGATTAATCATTTCTTATGCAAGGAGGCCGTCTGGATACAATCCATATGCCGAGCATGCTATTGTGACCTGTTCCTTCCACATGTGCAGTAAACCCACATTGGTCATATGAACAGGGCAAACTGTGAGTATCAGAAAAAGAGAGATGTTATGGGGCATACAGAGATAGACGAGACACGGTTTATACAGAGTAAGAAAATGCAATTATGTTTTTACAGAAACTTAAAGTTTCTTTTAAAAAAAGAAGCAAGCATATTGAAAAGTGGAGGGACATGAGCAAAGCAGTTTGCAGGAAAAACAAAGTAGGCAGCAGACTTTAAAATTGCAAAGAGGGGTTGTCGATGGGAAGGCAGTAAACAGACATATTCTGAGCTACTGTTAGAATTAAAGATATCTTTAAAAATATCTTCAATCAAATCCTTTGAAGGACTTTGTCTTCCCCTTTTAAAGTTTCTGATTAAAACAGCTAGACATTTCTATTTTACAGCATCATTATAAAAATTTCAACTTGTAAGTGAAGGGCTTATGCCAGTCAACACACACAAAAAGTAACGTTTTCAAATGCGTGTGATGTTATAGAGCATTTAGTCAAGTCTCGGCTATCCAACAGTTATAGAAATCTACAATTTTAAACTGCAAAACTTGTTGTCATGGAGATTCTAAAATCTAGGGGGCTATTATTACTATGTCGCTTCATTATGCCTCAGTAAATGTCTATTGGAATATTTAACATTAATTAAACCATACAGAACATTAATGGTCTTTAACAGATTGTGTTCACATGATACCTTTTCTTTTTTTTTCCATTTGGAAGATGTGCCATGAACTCTATAAAGAAGGATAAATTTCTTCATAGCCTGACCAATAAACAGTTCAGAGGCTATATATTACTGAAGCTAATAATATCTTGAAAAAGGAGCTTCGTACTTGACATCAGTCATTACATACACACACAGAGTGCTGATTTGAACATTATGGATGAAGCAAATGCAGACTGTGGAGAACTAGGGCCGTTTCCACACAGCTTACCTGCTTGCGTTATGTCCTGGCAGATTGCATAAAAAATGCGGACGATCGCATTTTTTCGCGCGAGATTTGCGTGACGTCACATGACGTCACGCAAATCTCGCGCAAAAACCCGCGATCTTCCGTGTTTTTTGCGCGATCTGCTGGGACATAATGCAAGCAGGTAAGCCGTGTGGAAATGGCCCTAGTTACAGAAAGTTTATTGTTAGTATATTTACTAGTTCCAACTTTAAGCCTGAATTAGACTCTACAGCTAGGATTTGATGGGTATGCCAAACCTACAGATATGAGTTCTAAGACTGTGTATATTGTGGCATGTGCCGTTACAGCTATCATGAGGTCCTACGAGCCACCCAATGGTTTAAAAAGTACAAAAATAAGCCATTTAATGGCTTGATTTGGATCAGGGTTATATAGAGCCAAAGAAAGGGGGGTAACCTCACCCGCCCCATTATGTTTTGCAACCGAAACCGACCCCTCAACATTATTATAGTACAGAGGCAAAGATCAGAGGACCATCTTTTTTTTCCCTTTGAGGACTAATAATAGCACAGGGGAGAATGATGAGGGGCATTTTCTCTTCTGTGGAGGAGGGGAGCATTACTTTTGAAACAGACATATGAAAACAGAAGAGGCTCTTTGTCTATTTTAAAGCAATACTTTAACCTCTAAACCACTAAACTGAATTAAAAGTGCTGTTCTCTTCTTCATCCTCATTTTACAACTTAACAGCTTTCTGACTGAAGAAAAATCAGAAGTTTGTTTATTCCAGGTATAAAGTGAAAATCATGTATCCTAGCCAAAAATCACTCATGATTGCCTTTTTAAGACTTTAATTTAAAGCCAATCAAATCAATCTTGAAAACAGTCAAATATACAGAAACGGCAAATATACAAATTGCAGTTCCATATCTAAAAGAAATGAGAAGCAAATAAGCAGACATGTCATAATCCCTAATAGATCTTAGATCTAAAAAATAAAATACAATTTTAAGAATCTCGCCAAAGCACTTTCTTAAAAATTAGATATTCTCATACAACCCATATCTGAGAGCTTTAGGTGTCTATTGGCTGAGTGATGTGAAAGCCACATGACCATACCAAAATCCTCTGATTTGTGACTTCCAATGGCATGTCATAAGTTCCTCTCTGAGCTATAGCAGACCTTTCTCATGTAGCAAAATTCATACTTGTTCAGAACGAGCTGATGAGATTGTTCTGGGCATCAATCCAATCGTTGCTTATCTCCAAAGATGAAACAAGAAGAACAGAGAAAAATATGTTTTGTAAATATAAAAATAAGCAAATTGTCATGCCTGCTTCCTTTATTCACTCAATTTCTATTTCAGACCAGAATCTATGATAGGGTGTTGGTTTTAAAATCACACAAGAAAAAAGAGTTTAAAAAGAAAAGTGTTCCATCTGGGAAAAGTAGGAAAAGAGGGTTCCATCTAATCAGGCCCTGAACAGCTTCTATTACCACTTTCAACATGCTGGCAGTATCCAATCATAGTTTTAACATCGTGGTTAGCAAGGTCATTATTTGGATGGGAGACTAACAAGAGCCAGTTTTGTGTAGTGGTTAAGAGTGTGGTGGGACTCTAATGTGGAGAACCACGTTTAATTCCCCACTCTTCCACTTGAAACCAGCTGGGTGACCTTGGTTCAGTCACAGCTTCTAGGAGCTCTCTCAGCCCCACCCACCTCACAGGGTGTTTTGTTGTGGGGATAAGAATAGCATACTTTGTAACCCGCTCTGAGTGGGTCTAAAGTTGTTAAGTTATAAGGGCAGTTTATAAATTGAACGTTGTTGTTGTTGTTGTTGTTGTTGTTGTTGTTGTTGTTGTTGTTGTTGTTGTTGTTGTTGTTGTTGTTGTTGTTGTTAAGGAAGACGGGGTTGCAATGTGGTGAAAGGCAATGGAAAACCACCTCTGATTTTCTCTTGCCTGGAACACCACGTGGATGGGGTCACCATGAGTCAGTTGCAACTCAAAGTCACCTTCTTGTTCATATATTTAGACCCTAATGGAGCAAGTCACTTTTGCTGGAGATTTTACTTTAACCTTTGTAAACCTCTGCCCTGTGTTTTAATTTTTTCAAGCCAGTGCAGTTTTGTTGCATCACATCTTCACTGAATAGCAGCTGATGGGGACAAGAATTGTACTGGGGAAAATTAAATATTACGAGAGATTTCAAGACTTGAATCATAGAGAAAGAGTATCTGATCCTTTCTCGTCACTGGTCCTTTCATGTCACATCTGGTTTGACATGTATTCATCATTGGGGGAAGAAGTCTTAGCCTCTGCCTTTTCCCTCTCATCTGCTTATCATGGGGGAAGAGACATAGACTCTGCCTCGACAGTGGCTTGTAGGTAGGTATACTGCCCATTACTGGGAGGGAAAAGCATGGACCTTTGCTGCTACCTGCAAATCAAGTTTGTGAAGGTTTGCCTACCTGCCAGTAGATACAAACCAATCTTAGCCTCCCCAAATAATAAAATAATAATAACTGTGCATCTATATCGCAATTCTAGACAGATTAGTGCCCCACTCAGAGTAGTGAACAATGTCAATATTATTATTATCCCCACAATACAGCTGGGGAGCTGAGGCTGAAAGAAATGGTTTACCCAAGGCCACCAATTAGAACCAACAGAGTGATGATTTGCAACCTAGCCACTTACTCACTGTGCTACAGCAGCTACAGAGATAACTCAAATAAAATTCATGCTTATTTAAAATCACAAGATACTCCTAACTGAGGTGGTGCAATCAAAGGCAGAATATAGAAATGCTATGCATAGAAATGCCAGATAGCACACCAAAGTTCAATGGAACCATCAGCAAACTCTTCTCATTGGGCAACATTCTTGTCAAGCATATATTTGCTGAGTCATTTATTTGTTAATATGTAATAACAACAACATTTGATTTATATAGTGCCCTTCAGGACAACTTAATGCCACACTCAGAGTGGTTTACAAAGTATATTATTATTATTCCCACAACAATCACCCTGTGAGGTAGGTGGGGCTGAGATAACTCTAAGAGCTGTAGCTGACTCAAGGTCACCCAGCAGGCTTCAAGAGGAGGAGAGAGGAATCAAACCTGGCTCTCCAGATTAGAGTCCCACTGCTCTTAACCACTATACCAAATGGGTCCCTAGATCTATACTTAGAATAATGTATGACTGGAACCTAAGAACTTGAACTGGGCAATTCCTACAATTCTTCATGCTGCAAGCCTGTTTTTGAAATGGTCTTAATTGTTTCACATTCTCTTGTGCCCTAAAACTACAGCACATGAGAAAACTGTTTCCATAAGGAGATTTCTACTGTTGCATTGGGGAAAGCATATTGTGGAAGGGCCTATTTCTTTCTCTCACACTCTGTATCCTTCCTGTCCTTCATTACTTTAGCAACATTGAAGCTATATCAGTATATTTTTTTTCTTGTATTGCTCTGGTAACTGGTAACCTGAAGCTAAGCTAGAATTGGTCCTACTATCAGCACAGTAGACAAGAATAGTAAGAGAGCTGGTTTACTCTATATTTCCTTTCCCTTTCACTATTAATTAGGAATGGTTCAATTTTTACTAATAAGGTATTCAAAAATCAAACTTACCTAGTTTGCAATTTCCATTTCCTCTGCAGCTGAGCACCTTATATGATCTTATTGACAATGTGTTTGCTATTCAAAGTGAGTTCTATTTTGAGTAGTTTTGGATCTGCATATTACTGTTGAAGCATGCTCACCATTTGATGGTCTGGTTATATTACATATGCTCCATATGCTCATAATGCATGCATCATTCAAAACTGGTTGCATTTTGAATGTGTGTACTGCTTTTGTAACTGTTGAGTGTGTGGCATTTATTAGCCAGTGGCATTCTTTATATTGATGCTTGCACAGAATTTACTGGATCAAGCTGGAATTCCCAGGCAGTAGAGTAAGAGTGTGCGAAGTATTTTGATGTCATTTAGAAAATTGGACTGACAAGAATACGCTCGGCTTATGGAGTCAGACAAGCAAAGTGGACCAACTAGAATATTAGAGACAAACTATGCAGCTTCTATGCATGTGTACCCACACGCACACACCAAACACTCTATCACATGCACTCACACATACCCCAAAGACCTAAGACAGCAAAGAAAAACCTCTTTTGTAAGTATTGCTATATTTTCTATTAGGTGGGTGGGGCAAATATTGGAGAATATGTGCCCCACAAGAACAGCCATAGAAAAGCTGAGTGAGGATTCATGTGCATTTGTGATACAATTTAGAACAGTTTCAAGCTCTCCAAAAGATGAATATTTTTGTCAAGCTGCAATCAAATTGCAATTCAAACAGAGGGGCATTGACTCCATTACTGATATCCATGATTTATAATTGCTCATTTAAAATTTTCACGATACAGTACAGTTTCATTATATGAGTGACCTGGAAAGTAATCAGACATTTGGCTAATAGACTGTGCTTCTTACACAATTACATTGGAACAAAGCTAAATGAGGCATTCTCATCGAAGGACTCCAAATAGGCAGGAGCTTCAGAGAAGACAGATCTGGATGGTGGGATGGGGGTACTTTGCTTGTTTATGCTGACAGAATCCTCTACATTTAGCCAAACATATCATGTATCCCAGGTAGAACGATTTAAACGCCAAATCTAAAATATTATTTTAGAGCCTTTCTTCTGCACTGGAGGTTACTAAGGTATCGACAGAAACAAGAATAAAAGAGAAAATGATAAACCTTTCAAATGCAATTGCATTTCAAATTGAAGTTATTACATTAAATCAGCCTGGTAAGTGTTTGAACGCTCTGTAATCTAAGCAAGGAGATTATTATTGTATGCCAAATGAATGCCAACCCATAATTAAAAATAAATGTAGCTATATTTGTATTTGATGCCTGGATCTTCAGATACAGCATATAAAAGTTTTATGCATAACTATTATTTGCAACCGGTTGAATTTTTCCTACTGTTTAATAGATTACTAAATTGCAAATTAAGGGAAACACTGATATTGTATTGTCGAAGGCTTTCACAGCCGGAGAACGATGGTTGTTGGGGGTTTTCCGGGCTGTATTGCCGTGGTCTTGGCATTGTAGTTCCTGACGTTTCGCCAGCAGCTGTGGCTGGCATCTTCAGAGGTGTAGCACCAAAAGACAGAGATCTCTCAGTGTCACAGTGTGGAAAAGATGTAGGTCATTTGTATCTACTCAGGAGGGGTGGGGTTGAGCTGAGTCATTCTGTAAGAGTTTCCCAGGGTGTGGAATGCTAATGGCGGGAGGCTTCACTGTATCCTGAGGAGGTTCTTTTGCATATGGATTGGTGCTTGATGTGCTAATCTTCTCTGCAGGGCTATTGTCGGGTGTGGAGTGTTTTGTTGGCCTGGTGTTTTTCAGAACTGGAGCCCATGCTCTGTTCATTCTTAAGGTTTCTTCTTTCCTGTTGAAGTTTTGCTTATGCTTGTGAATTTCAATGGCTTCCCTGTGCAGTCTGACAAAGTAGTTGGAAGTGTTGTCCAGTATTTTGGTGTCCTGGAATAAGATACTGTGCCCTGTTTGAGTTAGGCTATGTTCAGCCACTGCTGATTTTTCAGGCTGTCCAAGTCTGCAGTGTCTTTCATGTTCTTTTATTCTTGTCTGGATGCTACGCTTTGTGGTCCCGATGTAAACTTGTCCACAGCTGCAGGGTATACGGTATACTCCTGCAGAGGTGAGGGGGTCTCTGCTGTCTTTTGCTGATCGTAGCATCTGTTGTATTTTTCGGGTGGGTCTGAATACTGCTTGAAGGTTGTGCTTTTTCATAAGCTTTCCCATCAGTAATTCCTTTGATATATGGCAAAAACACTTTTCCTGTAGGTGACTGTTTTTCCTTGGTTGTTTGATTCATCCTGGGTTTGATTGCTCTTCGGATTTCATTTCTGGAGTAGCCATTTGCCTGGATACCTTGGTCATCCGCAAAGCAAACTTTCAGTTAGGTCACAAGGTCTACAGGAAACCAACTCATACTGATCGGTACTTACACAAAAACTCCAATCACCACCCCCGACAGAAAAGAGGCATAATGAAAACATTAGTGGATCGTGCAAGACGGATATGTGAGCCGCGCTTTCTCAATGAGGAAATTAATCATCTAAACCACGCACTTCAGGCAAATGGCTACTCCAGAAATGAAATCCGAAGAGCAATCAAACCCAGGATGAATCAAACAACCAAGGAAAAACAGTCACCTACAGGAAAAGTGTTTTTGCCATATATCAAAGGAATTACTGATCAGATGGGAAAGCTTATGAAAAAGCACAACCTTCAAGCAGTATTCAGACCCACCCGAAAAATACAACAGATGCTACGATCAGCAAAAGACAGCAGAGACCCCCTCACCTCTGCAGGAGTATACCGTATACCCTGCAGCTGTGGACAAGTTTACATCGGGACCACAAAGCATAGCATCCAGACAAGAATAAAAGAACATGAAAGACACTGCAGACTTGGACAGCCTGAAAAATCAGCAGTGGCTGAACATAGCCTAACTCAAACAGGGCACAGTATCTTATTCCAGGACACCAAAATACTGGACAACACTTCCAACTACTTTGTCAGACTGCACAGGGAAGCCATTGAAATTCACAAGCATAAGCAAAACTTCAACAGGAAAGAAGAAACCTTAAGAATGAACAGAGCATGGGCTCCAGTTCTGAAAAACACCAGGCCAACAAAACACTCCACACCCGACAATAGCCCTGCAGAGAAGATTAGCACATCAAGCACCAATCCATATGCAAAAGAACCTCCTCAGGATACAGTGAAGCCTCCCGCCATTAGCATTCCACACCCTGGGAAACTCTTACAGAATGACTCAGCTCAACCCCACCCCTCCTGAGTAGATACAAATGACCTACATCTTTTCCACACTGTGACACTGAGAGATCTCTGTCTTTTGGTGCTACACCTCTGAAGATGCCAGCCACAGCTGCTGGCGAAACGTCAGGAACTACAATGCCAAGACCACGGCAATACAGCCCGGAAAACCCCCAACAACCAACACTGATATTATCTCCTCCTAGTGATTTAAATCATTCTCAGGAGAATAAATCATAGCAGAAATACTTACATGGGGAACCTGGATTTGCTAGAAGAGTGATCCCCAATGTGGCACTTGTGGGCCCTGTGGCACCTACCTGTGGCGCCCATTTGCTTCTTACCTAAAGTATCTCCTTCCCAAAGGAAACAGCCCCTTCTTGCTTTCCTGCACTTTGTTGGAGCAGGAGCTGTTTTATGTCTGCAAGAGAATCCTTTCAGAAACAGCTGCCTCCATTGTAGAAGGATGCTTGGCTTCAACCTACTAACATTTTGTGATTGTCCGAGAACCCCGTGGCAGTCATTTTATGCTGTTGCCCACTGTCAGTTCTCAATATTCCAAAAGCATCCACAAGCTGAATGGGATTGGGGACCTCTGTGTTAGATAATGTAGAAAACAATGAACAGCTCTTAGTGGGATGCACTCAATGAAGGTTCTTCTTCTAGCAGAAAGGTTCTTGCTCGGGAGGCAGGCTCCTTGCTTAAAAGAAGAGAGTTGTTGGAGTTCAAGCCAATGAAAAGCTATTCCAAAAGCAGATATTCAAGGAACATGGGCCAGAAAGGACTGCAGACAGAAGGGAGAAGAGTATAAAGTCTTACTAATTATTAGAGGCTTGAAAGTAACTGAATATTAAAGAGAAACTAGTTACCCACATAAATGCAATAATTTTCTAGGTAAATCGAAAGGACTGAATACAAATTACCTGCAGGTAACAAAGAAACCTAAAAAATAAAAAATGTATTTCTAATATATACATTTACAATATATATTTTTTCTTTCTGACTATGTAGTAACTTAGGACATTCTTACTTGTGAATAATTGTGTGAACTTTATACAGTTTAATGATTAAAACTGCACTATTTCTCAACTTGGTGGATCTTGGAAGAAAAAAGTGTCAAATATTTTGTAGAGTTAATTGTTGTGTTTATTTTTATTTCATCAGTGGCTGCATCACTCTGAAAAGCTTGCACACCCATAGTTTTTTATTCTTTGCTTCAAAAAGGGAAGCACATTCATTCCTTTAGTAAATAATTTTAACCTTGACAGCAAAATAAGATCTAGTGTTATTATGTAACATTCCTTCTTGGTAATTACAATGCTTCTGTGTATATTCTTAGTACTACAAAGTTCTTCTGTGTATACTTTTAGGTAATTGCATGCATTATGTATTCATTTTAAAGTTACACTTTATTACAGATGTGCCCATGTTCATATTTTGCAACATACTATTTCAACACTTTTTTAAAAAGCAGTTTGATTCATTTGAGTACTTACAAATGTGAATATATGGCAAGTTTATGAAGACAGCTAGTTGGTATAGATATGATAGATCTTACTATTTATAGTTTTTAATCTTGTGAATAATATACTAAATTAAGCACATGTAATTTTCATCTCTTGCAGCCTTAGTTGTCCTAGTCAAAAACATTGCAAGTACAGAGATCTAATTAAAGTTTTTCTTTTTAATCTCCTCAGTTATTTTACTTCAGATACAGCTTCAAGAGATACTCCAAGGGGAATGGATCAGTGAGAATAACATACAGTTCTTAGGAATCCCTTATGATGCTCCAGGTTTTACAAATAAAACCTTACTTTTTTAATTAAAAGTTTTATATAATTAAAAACAAACCTAAAAAAACTACAGTTACACATAAACAAAAACAAGTACTCAACATACAGAAACATATATAACACAGAAAAAATTAACAAACAATCTAAACTAAAACGTTTCTGATTTTCTCCAAAACAAATATTCGTATCATGTCAAATCTACACTTTCACTAAGTAATGATTAACAGCTCTCTTTTTCCTAATGTCAAAATCTCTTAATCCAGAAATCATCAAATTGTATTTCATATAAATAGTCTATGAACCAAGATAACAAAGTGAATGCTAGTATCATTTTACCTGCTTTTTGATATTTTTTCACAGGAATTTTTTTCTTAATTTGGATCATGGATTCAGGAACTGATCTAATAATTTGTTTAAGTCCATCCTCTTTGAAGTATCACAAGAACACCCATGTAACACTTCTGTTTGTGCTGTGGACATTCCAAGCTCATCTAATTAAACAACCTTTGGTAAATGGTGTTCAGACTATGTTAATTGCATTGGTGCATATTCTTCTCCTGGCCACAGGAGCAGTGGTGGGAAACAGGGCAAGGGATTCCCCCACCCCTGGCAGAAAGCTGGAAACTTGTCTGTAGCATTTGGCAGGTGGCAGATAAAGTCAAACCAAACACACTCAAGGGACAGATGAATTACAAAACTAAGACTTCAAGTGAAAGCTATTCAGCACCTTAATAAAATGTCAGAACACACTGACATCCTGGAAGAACAAAGGAAGTGCTCAGAACTAGATTTGATTGGTTGGTTGGTTGGTTGGTTGGTTGGTTGCATATCTGTGCCACCTTTCCACCTAATTCTGGAACTCCCAAGGTAGTGAACACTGAAACACTTCAAACATTAAAAAAATTCAGACATTGAAAAGCATTTAAAATACAAACACATATAAAATATTTAAAATAATTAAAATATAACAAACAGGGAAGAGGACTAATAAGAGTTAGGAAGGAAGACAACAATAGTGGAAAGGATTCCGAAATTTTCAGCATCACAACTGAGAAGACCATTTCTCAAGTTGCCACCTGTCTAGCCTCAGGTGGCAGGGGGCAACCAAAGCAGGCCTCTGAAGATTACCAGAGAGGTCAGGTAGGAGGAGGTTTTCCTCCTTCTGGCATGCTGGCCCCAAATCAGTACTAAAGCTTTAAAGGTCAATACTAGCAACTTGAATTGGGCCAAAAAGCAAATTTAGAGCCAGCGAAAACAGAACAAGACAGGGTTGATACGGTTCCTAGGACCCACTCCAGTCAGTGGTCTGACTGCAATATTCTATCACATTTACAATTGACAGCCTACAGATGGAGACTGAAATTACAATTGATCTCCAGACTACAGAGATCAGATCTCTGGCAGAAAGTTGCTGCTTTGGAGGGTGGGATTATTCTATGGGATTATTCTCTCCTCAACCCTGTCCACTCCAGGACCTACATCCAAATCTCCAGGAGTTTCCCAACCCTAATAACAACTGTTGCTTGTGGTCATTCTTCAAGGGCTGTCCCAAATAGAGTGCACTGCAGTAATCTAATCTAGATTTTATCAATTTACCACAGTTGCAAGAATTTTCCTACTGGAGCTGGTTCACCAGACAAAGTTAGTTAAAGGTACCCCTGGCCATCTCTGCCTTCCCCCCTCCCCTTTAAAAGGAGTGCAAATCCATCCAGAATAGGAGACAAGTTTTACTGGGTCAAACTTTCCCTCCATGAGTAGCACTTCCAGTTTGTCAGGATTCAGTTTCAGCTTGTTAGCCCTCACTCATTCCAAAACTGCCTTCAGGCACCTGTTCACAATTTCCACAGCCTCCTGAGGATCTGTTAGAAATGGATGATAGAGCTGTATCTATCATGCATTCTGGAAATTATGATGATTCCATATAGCATCTATCATGCAATATGGAAGAGCATATTGGTGGTAGCTCAGCCCCTATCTCTGGATAACTTTCCCCAGTAGTTTTATACAGATGTTGAAAAGCATGGGACACAAGATAGAACCTCGTGGAACTTTATAGGCCACAGGCCAAGGGACTAAGCAGCAGTCCCCCAGCACAACACTCTGAAACCTACCTTAGAGATAATACCAAAACCACTGCAAAATGGTGCCTCCCAGTCCCAAGGTGGTTCTGAAGGAGTATGTACAGGATGTATCTTGTAGTACCCAGGTGGAGGGTTACTGGTGTGGTTGGGGTTCAAATGTCCTTCCCATGGTTCCTGGTGCAGGTTATGTGCAGGTACATCTAGTAAAGTAAGCATCAGTGGGGTGGGGGTGGGGGGAGTCCTTAGAAGAATTCCAGGCACATGAACAACAGCTCAAGCTCCCCCAGAATACCTAACATGTAACCAGATCTGGCAGAACCAGAGAAACTGACTATCTACCCCATCTATTCTGGGACCAATCTCCTCCCCCCATCCCCCCAGTAAGTGCTTTGTTTTTTACAGGGCTAAATTCTAATCTCAGATCCTGTTCTTCCTATCTTAATTCTTGAAATCTTAACCCTGTATCTTATTAACCACTAATTATTACACATTGTATGGTAGAAAAAGTCAAAATACACCAGAAAATATAAATATTTGAAGCCCACGAAATTTGTATATGTCAACTTGAAACTTAGGTCTTACACTAAAGTTAAGTATGTGCCTCTGTGGGGTTATAGAATCCACAGAACTTTCCTCATTGTCTTCTGGTACTCCACCTGTGAGCAGACATGATGTGTCATCAGGGTGTCCACATTGGCTGGACCTGTGTACACGATTCACAGTGATATCATCATGTTAGCGGTCAGAGCTGGCCTCACACTAATAGAAGGCTTATAAATATGGCAATATCATAAGCCCTTCTCTGTATGTTTTTAAACACAAAAACACTGCTTAGCAAGGCCGTAAAATGGCTGCCAGGAGATGGAAAATTACTAGATTGTGAGTTACCAGGCGAAACCAGCTTTCAGCTCCCAAGCCTAGGAGATGTGCAAAGATCCTAAGACAATAGGATCTCCCAGGAGTTCCTGAATTCATCTCTCTAACATCCTGCTGACTGTTCCCTTATCCATTCTTCCATTCCTGGCTATTCAGGCCTCTGATTACCTCAATTATCCAACCATCACAGGTCGTCAGTCATCATTGATAACTTTAGCTTTGGCCAGGAAGACTTAATCTAATCTTCACAGTTTATTGTCTCACCCTAGAGACAGCTTTCCAGTTCATTGTCCCACCCCAGAGACAGCCTCTCAGTTCTCATTGTCCCACCCCAGAGGCAGCCTTTCAATTCTCTGTCTCACCCCAGAGACAGCCATTAAGTTACTGTTTTGGGGCAGAAGATGTACTCCTGCCCCAGGGAATGTTCCACAGTATAATTGGACTACCCGCTGTCTCGTTCAGTGTGTGTGCCCTTCGGATCCACAAGCATACACCCTCATACAGCATGTCTGAGGCCCTCCTCTCTCTTCTTGCTATAAAGCACTGGATGCTGAAACTACTTCCCTTCTGGACTGGTAAATATAACCCCCAAACCCTGAAACTCTACCCAAACTTCTCCCTGGTTTTCCTAGGAAACTCTGTATGTATGATTGCTTTCAATACCCCTTTAATAAAAATCATGCTTTAAACACCCGCTTGGTCATTTTGAGAACCCTCTGAGGGCAGGGACCTGGTAAAAATTGGTGATCGCGCAGTTACCCCCACTTGCTGCCTCTCTTTGCATACTTACTCTTCCAACTTGCAAGGAGACCCCCATTTAGGATAACAATCAGGGCACTGCTTCCTGGTTGGTGGGTGTTGCCAGTGGATTTAGGACTTTGGAACCCTGGCAGAGCGCTTGTTTTTTTTTCCCCCTCTGTGGAATGTCCATAGAATGTTGCTGATTACCTATGGACATTAGCAGTGGGCTTTCAGGATTGCACTGACGATCTCTATACTCATGTAAACCATACTGCTTTCATAATTCAAAATGACCCTAAATCCATTTTAGATTTAAATATTGATTATAAACTATTAGACAATTAGATGGATTTAGTGTGTAACTAAATATATGTTTCTTAAAATTCTTTAAATATTCTTAAAATATTTTAAAATAGATCAGCTTGGAAGTTTACCCTCTACATCCAAGTCACAACTAATTAGTTCTTGCTCAAATGGTTTAGCACATTCTCAGGAAACCACAGAGATGCACATTCTATTTAGCTAGTTGTAAAGGATGTAAAGGGAACTCAAGCAGAGTATGCTAGAAATGTCATACTGGTTTACCCATCTCCCATTCACAAAGGTGGGTGCAGCATTTCCCATTGGCCTAGAGTTTTTTAAAAAGTGCTCCAGGCAGTGCTTCTATACATCCTGCCATGTAAAAAAGAGCACGTTTTGTCCATGATAAAATCCCTCCTTTGGGTTTCCAAGTGGAAGTTCATATGATTTGTAAAAGATGAAGTACTTACAAGTGAATTCCAGCATTTCCATTCTAAGAAGTCAATTCAACAGATCCTTTGCATTCAGGAAAAAGCAAAGGCTGCCTAGGGGCTAACAGCACTGCTTGGGTCAATATTACCTTATCATCTGATATATTATGAATGGATATGGATGAATCAGAAACAGTATCTCAACCTTCAGTTCTCATGAATGCGTGTCAATAGGAGCTTATAATTATATAACATTATTTATAACAACTAAGCATAAGGTTAACTTACAGAGTGCAACAATAAACAGTATTTTAACAGACAGCACAAACTGATATATTGACTCTGGCCTCAGGCCTGTAAATTTGGAAAATTCTTGAAGAATGGCACAAACAGGACAAACAGCAATTTATTTCTCATTTTTAGCATAATTATTATACTAACCTCTAACCTATACTAACATGCAACATGTTTTGATTTGCTTGATCAGAGGGGGCTCCGGAAGCTTGACTGACTTTTGAATAATGTTGATAATTATTCAGGGATTTTATTGCATACCAATTAATATTAATTATTCATGACTTGAAGTGTAGACTGAAAATATTCTTTATTGCACACTGAAGCTCTTACAAAGCTCGAATGTAACACACAAAGTTTAGTCAGCCAACATGTATAGACACTCCTGCTGGCATTTTTTTGTTCTGTGACTTGGTATCATTTATAGAAGTTGACCCTCATTTAAGGTAGTTTACAGCAAATGCTTTCCCATGTAATGCTGTAACCTCTTGCACTGTGAGGTGTCGAACCATTTGCCTCCTTGCAGAGTGATCCCATGTTACCAGATAATACTTTGTTTGTTTGTTTTTGTTTGTATGCTGCCTCTCCACCATATTTAGTGCTCAAGGTGGTTCACAACACACATAAAAACACTACTAAAGTAATATAAATACAAACATTGAAATCAGTAATGTAATATTAAAATAGGAATAAAAACATTAAAAATCAATACTACAGTTATTGTAGGCTACATGTAGGCACTTCAAATCTCTCTCTCTCTCTCTCTCTCTCTCTCTGTTTTTGTTTTACCAATTTACCTGTACTGTTAAAACTTGTTTACTTTTGTTTACTGTTGATAAATTTGTTAAATCAAAAAATTGTTGAAAAATAAAAAATGTTGTAAAAATCAATACTACAGTAGAATATAAATATCAAAACCCATACATCTAAAATAATAGCGCCAACACTAAAATGTGAATATATGTGAAAATCATTACCACATGGTAATGGCAAAAAAAAGTCCTGGACAAACCCCATTCTGTCACAAGGGATGTGGAATTTAACCAGATGACCCGAGTCCCAACAAGTTGCTTGAATGCAGTGAGAAATTCAGCTCTCTAACTTTATTCCCTTTGGAATCCAACAGTTTTGGTGGCCACCAGTGACAACAGCAGGCTGCCCATCCAAAGCCAATCCTTCATCCTGGCCAGTAATTTAGTCTCTTTTTAACTGGCCTCATTCCACACCAGAGTTTATACCAGTTTAGAAAGTCAAAAAGGAAGTTCTGGAAGTTAGTTAAGTTGGCTGTAACAACAACAACAACAACAACAACAACAACAACAACAATAAAACATTGCATATATTTAAAACTGCTGCCTCCTGTTTTTCATGCTTGGTCTTCATGACACAACTCACCATTTTTCATACAAACTGTTTCTTTCTGCCATATTACATTTCTGTTACACAGCCAAAGTAGAGCTGGGGTTTTGCTTTTACAAGAAAGAGCACATAGTTGAAGTAAGGGGGAAAGAGGACTGAATAATGGGGAAAATGAAACTGCTACAAGGTGGGGGGGGGAAATATAAGCAAAGAAATAGAAGCATAAAAAATCCAATGAAAATCAGAAGGAAAAAAATTTTTTTAAGGACAACAGGGAAGAGAGGGAATGCAAAGCTCTACATTTACTTCGCATCCCGACAATGAAAGCTCTATTGACCTATTTCTATGCAAATACATATAGCTCACTTTTCATTTAACAACTCTAGCTCATTTCTGATTCTATGTACCATGTTAACATCTGCCTGTGAAATTTTCTTGGAGAGTATGAACATTTTGAGCAATTTCTGACCTATTATTTCCTCCATAAATTTTAATGATGAGACTGCAGGAAGAGCAAAGCAGAAAATGTACTGTTAATTTGCACATCATTTCCTGCCAGTTGATGTACAAAAGTAACGATCATTTTAATAAGCATGGCAGCTAAAAAAGAAAGCACATGCTGAAAGGTATTCTGTAGCCAAGACAGTTGAAAGAAGTAATTACTGAGAACTCTTTTAAAAGCAGAGACTTAATTTCCCATCAGTACATTTAGCTCAGCAATGTGTTGGGAATCTAAAGACATCCATATCCAGCACTGGTCAATTAGTCTTGCCTTCAACATAACTAGACTAATAGGAGCAAAAAGAAGTCAATTCAATATCTATTTTCCAAAAATCAAAGCAAAGAATTTGCCTTTTACATTGCTAAGCACAACCCAGGAAGTTGCTCCCCTCCTACTGGCTAAGTAAAGAGGGAATTCAGAATATAGATCAGTGCCATACTACATAGTGACCAGTGTCAGTATAGGAAACTCCTAGAGATTTCGGGGTGCTGCTTTGGGAGAGTTTGGGGAGCGGGGAAAGATCAAGCAAGGATGTGATGCCATAAAGCTCATCCTCTGAAGCTGTCATTGCCTCCAGGGAAACTGATTTCTGTATACCGTATAAATGTATGCTGTATATTCCAGGGAAACTTATTTCGGGAAATCAGTTGTAATTCTGGGAGAACTTCAGGCCCCGTCTGGAGGTTTGCAATCCTAATAGATTACTGTTACTCTGGACTGACATCCTGTCATATTTTCTCAACAGTAACTCTTACTATATGCGATAAGATTGGGCATCAGATATCTGTAGAGAGGATTGCACATAAAGGATTAGTTATTCAGACCCCCTCACTGACAAAGGTGATCTGTTCACTTTCCTCAGAAATGACCATCAATACATAGAATTTCTTTGGCTTCTCTCTGTAATCTCCCTATCTTAATTCAGTCATTCCTTTAAAATTTCAAATAGAAAATGTTGACCTTTTTCACTCTTGTTCACTGCTATCATTTCCTGTGTCTGTCTCAACACAATTGTCTTCTTAACATCTATCCTTAGCCAGCAGTGTGGCTACATGATGTCATCACTGAGAGTCAATTTAGTAAAATCAGAGCAAGAGAAATGCTGTTTGGATCAGCCACATAACTTGTAAATTGCTGTGTAGTTATTCTGATTTGATGCATGCTTGCTGACACAACAGAAGGCAAACAAACTGTAAATTCAGAGTGAGGTTGAGACTTAATATCTAGGCAATCAATTGCTTTCTATTTATGGTTTTAACACATGAGCCTGGAGCATGTTATGTCCCTAGAAAATATCTCTATCAATCTATTATACAAAAAGAATGAACCAAGGAATGCTAATTTTAAATCTTGTTTCTGTTCCAGACAGCTTTTAATTTTAGAATGGATTTTCTAGTTCTATTCCAACAAAGTACTTCCTATGATACATCCAGCAGTTATATTTCATTTTCTAGGAGGGTATGCTGAGGACTTTGACATGTACATGACATAAACGGTCCTTCTCACTTATACATGACAGGAGTTCCTGACTGGATCACATTGATTTTTCTATCAAAATTCTTCTTGAACACCATGCTGAGAAGTTTTGCACACTACTTATGCTACAGGGTTAGCTGTGTGGATGGGCTGGTACTAATGGCACACAGAGATATCTAAGTAATAAGTAGGGGTGTGCACCCAAAAAATATTCAGGTTTCGGAATAAACCCTGAATAAAGTTTCGGAATAAACCCTGAAATCCAAAGCGGCATGCCGCTTCAGATTCGGGTTTTGAAGTTGCTTTGGTATGCTGCGTAAAGATTTGGCGCATACTGAAGTGATGGGGAGGGGGAGGCCACCCCACCCTTAAACTACCACCTCTACCTTTTAACCCCATCCCCCCACACCCCACCTCACTTACCTGGTCAGGCTCCAGCTGGCCTTCCCTGCTGCTGGTGCCGCACCGGTGTGGCTGGCTGGCAGACAGGGCCTTCCCTGCCATCTCTGCGGCTGGCGCGGCGCTGGCGGCAGGGAAGGCCCTGTCTGCTGGCCAGCCATGGCTGGTGCAGCTGTCCGGCAGAGAGGGCCTTCTCTGCTGCCAGCGCTGTGCCAGTGCGGCTGGCCAGCAGAGAGGGCCTTCCCTGCTGCCGCTGTGGCCAGAGTGGCTGGCCAACAGACAGAGCCTTCCCTGCCGTCGGCACCGTGCTGGCGCAGATGGCCAGCAGAGAGGGCCGCCACCACCAGAGGCCAGCAGGGATGCAAGAGGGCCTTATCCTCCAGCCGGTGCCACATAAGTGGGGCTGGGGAGGAAAGGGTGGGAATGGTAACGTTTAAAGGGCCCTGTTGCTTGCAAAAGGACTCTTTAAACTTAACTTCTGGGACCCCCGAAGCTTCCCGAAGCATTATGAATGCTTCGTGAAACTTTGCTTTGGGATTTCCAAATCCCAAATCCAGAAATAACGAAGCTTTCCAAATTGGGCCTGATACTTTTGTATAGCTTTGTTCGATCACAGTGCTGTTGAGTGAAGTCTGCAGAGATCCTTAACACTCACCAGGAATAGGATATTCTGAAGAGAAGCACAGAGTTTGCGGTTTGCCACTTTTTTATAATATCCTTGGTCTATTCACATTTACTCCAAAGTGTCAAGTACAAAAAGGACCCCAGAGAGCCATACACCTTGTATCAGTCAAGTTCCCATGGATATAAAAGTGTGGCAATATTTCATCTTTAAATTTTGTATTTATTCACAATGTATTGCTTGTTAGCCAATTAAAATATAAATATTTCAACCCAACTGCAAATGATTATGTGGCATCTAAAAAATCTAAACAAATATATAACTCCTTTTCACATTATTAACATACTAAAATATTCATTATCAGAAGTAGCAGGTTCTAGGAGCATAAAAAGGCTTAAAGAGTGTGTAGCATTGTGGCATTAATCTTTTTAATTTGAACAATCCTAGTGTTATTTCAGTTGCAAAAGCAATTCTTCTCTCCTGTCATCTGTAGTATTTTACAGTGGATAAACCTGAAGTGTAAGCAACCACAGGAAATAGCAGTACCAACTAGAAAATTAACCACAGTAAAACTATGAAGGAACAGGTTTTTACTATTCTGTTTCTTTGCCACTTTTCTTGCCTATCACCTGGATGTGTTATACAAAAGTAGGTAGGTAAGAAGCAGTTTTCAAGAAGAGGCTGGATGAATACTTGTCAGAGATGCTTTAGGCTGATCCTGCACTGGGCAGGGGGTTGAACTAGATGGTCTGTATGGCCCCTTCCAACTCTAGGATTCTATGAAGGGAAATTATTGCTAACAAGTACGATGCTGGTGAGAAGAGAGTAGTCACACTTCCCCTAAACACTGAAGACTGTCAATAATTTCTCAGTATAAGAAATTCAAAATTTCTCAGTATAAGAAATTCAAAACTTCTACTACAGAAACCAAAATAATTAATTCTGATTTGTGAAATGATGTGTATGTTTTTTTTGCTACAAGCAGAAAAGGTGAGAGACATCACCCAACCACATTGTTAACTTTTTTAAAAAAGTAACACATCTGAATAGCTTCTACCGCACAACAAACTGAAAATCATTCTCTATGCATATATTTCTTTATAAAAAAAAAGAGAGAGAGATGATTTGAAAGTTGTTTGCGATTTTGAGCCAGAAAAGTATTTTTAACAACCAGTGTTGATCAGTGAACTGTGGGGTTACCAGATGCACCTGGAGACCAGGTGGTGCAAAAAGTGCATAAAATAAGACATTTCAGCTGGTGAAAGGCTTTTATTTTATGTGCCTAAGAAGATGCTAATATTCTGTTTTTAGTCAGCATTCACAGTTATAGAATCCTTGGTTTTTCATTACAAGCCTGATTTCAGAACTACCATATTAATTCAAAAACGTTTCTGCAGGCATGCGGTTTTGAATATCCTCTTTTGAAATACAAAAAGAAGATTAAAATATGCTCCGGGGGGCGGGGTGTAATATTGGTTGTATCTAAGCCAAAATGGGTGTTATGCTTTAAATATAGGTAGATACCTAGGCTGTAATGCCACTCTGTGGTCAGCCTCAGCCGTCCTACAAACAGAGAGTAAGTATTTACTCTTAATTACCTCTAAACCATGCTGCAGCAATCATGATAATGCTATAGGATGAAAATCTCCTTTAGGATTATATTCATTATAAAAGACAGAGCATCAGAGTCAAACTGCACTTGATGGGAGGGGGGGGGAGTCCATGTATGCGTACTCATCTGTTTGCCTCGTCATGTGCAAAATGTAGGTGGGAGGGGGACTTATTCTGTTTTTAGAAAAAAACTGGAGTTCAGCCCTTCCTCCTCCCTTGCCCTGACTTACTCCACTCTGTTGTTTGAAACATTTTTCTCCCTGTCCAGCTTAAATATTAGAAATTAGCCAGGCTGGAAGAAAACCACTTAAAGCAACACAGACAGGTGATGTGAGCTTTCATTCTTCACACTCGTGTACTAAATTTTCTCTTTTAAAAAATCAAGAACCCATTTTATATGGATGGGTGGACAGATGAATGGGTCCTCACATCATAATATGTTCGGAGAAAGTAGATGCAGGATTTTGTTTTAAAAACTCGTATTGCTTTTTAAAATACTGATGACGTTCCAGTCTTGGAAAATGTAATAAGAATTATTCTGCCTTGGCTGTATTTAGTTCGTCCATGAAGGCACAAAAATATCCTTAGGGGGGAAAAAACCTCCTTACCTCTGTCCTTTGGGGCAAAAATTTATCATTATGGGAATATGCAAAGAGCACCAGAGCTGTGTTTGCGAAGTTAGATAGGAGTAGACAGGATGGATCATTGTCCGGGATTGTGAGAAAGTATAGCTTGACATGTTTCCTGGTTTAAGCTTTAAAACGTATGCAATTTTTTTCTGTCCAAGGCCTGTTTCTATGCACTGAGCATGTCTTTACTTCCATATCTCACCCCCAAACCCTGACAGAGACTGGTACTGTACACACTTTTAAGTATACATTTATATGCTTGCTCAAATACAGTTTTAATAAATTTCAGTCAACATTCCTCTGTCTGCTGGAAGTATACAGGAAGAGCATATGAATCTAATGCTTTTCCTATTCTAAAATAAAAGAATAACTCTGATCAACTCACGCTGCTCAGTTGTTAGTGTCCATGAAAAAGCCCTCATGTTTTAGTGACCAATGTGTGCCTTTCTCAATTCCAATTTGATATTATGTCATAAAAAGGGAAGTGATTTTTCAGATGCTATTTAAAGTATTACTTTAATCTCTCTAAGCAACCCTGGCTTTTGCTGGGCTGCAAGGGTAAGATTAGTGATACAACTTAAACTAAATCAGAGAACTGTTAGTACGATTCAAATAATTATTTGTTATAGATGCTGGCAATCAGGAAATCAAGCAAAAGCCAAGGAGAAACTGTTTTTATATAACTTCTGCTTAATAGGGGGAAGCCAGGAGGTATAAAATCTGTACCATTTTTTGCCAGTGCAGTTTACCATTTTACCATTTACATGCACTCATTCTGAACCATCTACGGAGTTTTCCAAGTCTAATTTATGCTGTAATCTAAAATCGATATTAGTGGATATATGACATAATACAAAAAATTTCATTCAAAATTATTCATCTTTTAAGACTCCAGTAAGAAACAAAGTCCATGATGATAAGGCTTAGAGTAATTTCTCTAGAGATTGTTTCTTGTGATACTTTTTATTCTTATTATTTTCAGTTTACGAAGAAGTCCCATGATAGTCGAGTGTTTATTGCCTAACTGGGTATTCTTCTGCTGGCTGCTTCTCATTTGAAGTTTAAACACTATGTATGGCTGTAGAGATTATCTAAGCACCAAAAGCAAGAGTTCCTAATCACTAAATGTTTTGCAATTGTGTGTATTAATAAATGTCAGGTGATGAAACCAGCAAATACAGTTTCTAAAGTCCATGGAAAGAAACATTAATACAATTTTTTTTAAAAAAAAAATCCTATTATGTTAAAGCCAACATCATTTTCCATTTCTCACATGAAATTACAACAGAAAAGAAATTTGTTCTGACCAAGTAAGACCATCACAAACTTTTCAAATAAACACAATCAAACACAAGCAGTTTCCACTCTACAATGCTCATCTCAAAATGTTATAGAAAAGAACATCAAACTTCTTAGACAAAGTCCAAAGCTTTTAATGACCATGAATGTGAAACAAATCCAAATTTACAGCTGAAATGAACTATCAAAAAGTCATACAATATTTCCCCATATCAATAAATGCAATAATAAAAAGTGAAAAAACAAATTAATATAATTTCTTTTAGAGACATATAATAGATTCACAAGCATCTACTGTAATCTTTGTAATCTGCCCAAGAGACAACTCCAGCCAATAATATATATATGAGAATATTTTCAAAATATTAATGACTGATACCAGAACCCTATTTTCAAAATATTAATGACTGATACCAGAACCCTACTGGCATATCAAGTATACTGGCATATACTGGCATACTTACCTCTGTCCTTTAGTATTCAGGAAACCTATCTTTTCCAAACATTATTAATGTGATAGTAAAATTAAATAAAGCATCAGATCCAACTAGGTACAAGTATAACTTTAGTATAGTTTCAGCGTTTGTTAGCTTATGGTAAACAATCAATATTTTTTCCTACTGAAAAATATTCATGTTAGCTGACAATATTTCCAGAAACAAAATTAGTTACGCTACCTGAACATTTCAAAATAAGATCCTTATAGTGCAATCCTAAACTGAGTTATATCCTTCTAAATGGATTGTCTTCAGTGGCTTTAGACAGGTGTAACTCTGTTTAGGATTGCACTGTTACGGTCTGAATAAGCCTGCCAGACCTAAGCATTTTTAAAAGTCCTATTGATTTCAAGTGAAGAAATTTAAAGTACATGCTGACCTTTCTCTTTAATATTATTGAATGGTAGAAATGTTCATCTTTGACTTGATCATGACAATGAGTTTTAATAGCTCTGTAATAAAAATGTATATGCCTTTATCATAGTTTTAAATAATTGCAGGAGAAAGTTCCCATAAACCAAGACTTTATTATCATTCGATATGATAATTGGATTAAAAAAAACTTCAAGAGGAGTTGGATTATGTAGTATAAATAACATAGCATGTAAATAAAAAACAGTTGTACAATGATATCATATATACAATGCAATCCTATGTGATTACTCCAGGCTAACACCATTCATTTCAATTGGCTTATACTGGAGCAACCTGTAAAGACTGTTAGTCTTAGAGAAGTTAAATTTATACTTCATGATTTTATTTATCTGCAATTCATTTTAATTCAGGATTCCATTCATTTGCAGTTCAGAAACTGATAAATCACTAACTTTTTGATTATGTACTTATCTATAAATAAAATGATCAAGGTTTTGTTAGTATATTTAAAAACAATTGTGTTATCGGTATACAACTAGATTGATATATTTAGCATGGCAATATAAAATATATTCTGCCCAATATCTGAAAAGAATAACAAACTATTTTATGCATATCAAATGCGTGGATTTTTAAAGTACATTATATCCTATGATAGTTTTGCAGCTATTGCATTTCTGTTGCATCAAAACTGGAAAGAATTTATATAAGGAAGGTCTCACATTTCCATTGTCTTACTTACACCAAGTACTATTTGCTGTTATGTCCTAACAACATGTCATAGCAGCATCTTTGAAAATTCATTCACAAAAATGAATGCAAACAGTATTTTAATTAACATTTCACGTGCAATGATGTACAAATGTCTAAGTTTCCTCCATCAACTGCACTTTCTCTATCCAATGAGCACCTCATGTAGAAAATGCTTCAAGAGTTGAAATTCTGTGTTCAAAACCAATTATTAAAGGCCTGGAAGTACTGGATATGACAACGCTCTCTTAAAAAAATGTAAATTCAAGACTCACCAAATTGCCCGGTTTGTTCTTCATTGGGACTAATGGACTTTATTCAAAAGTTCAGCCAGTAGGAATCCACTTGTCTGTTCTTCATTCTGTGAAGTCTACAGAAGAGAAATGTGCGGGTTAAGCCAGCAGATCTTGCTACAGTGGTGTAGGTGACAAGAACGGGGAATGCTTTCAGACTTCTGGTGTGTTGCTTCTGCCACAGGTTAGAGTGATTGGCTTTGGCTAATCCCCTCTCTTGTGACATTGCTGCCTATGGAGCTGCAGGTGTGGAAATGAAGACTAATCACTCTGTGCCTTAAGCTGACTCCGACAGTAAAACCCCGGTGTTTTGTCAACTGTGGAGATAATCGGTTCATAGGGAGGAGAAAAAAATAGTACCATCTGTCACCTGAGGTAAAAAGATCAATTTCCCCTATTTGGGTGCTTATATTGCCTTTCAGCCTAGGTAATAATTATCCTAGCTGGCTTTTTAAGTGTTCTGTGAACTACACCAATTATTAATAATGGCGTGAAATGCTTTCTGACACAAAAATTCATTGGGTCGTAGTCTATTTATAGACAACGTGGCTCTATTTATCGAACTTTGTTGGATTCATAAGGCAATTCCCCCAGTGCATTGCTATGCAGTTTTCCCCCCAACAAAACGAGTCATTACTTGAAATTAAAGTGAAACATTTTGACACTTAGGAAAAAAGTGACAAAATGTAATAAAACAGTAGGAGGACTTACTTAACAGGCTGTTTCACCTGGTTATGTTAGAACTGATTAACACAGAGGACCAGCTATGTTAACTTCAAACAAGATGCATGAAGGCGATGCTTTCTGACATCAAAGCCAAACTATTGGGATACATTTGAGTAAACCCACTACTGTTCCATTAGAATAGAAATCAACACATTTACTAGTTATATTCAATCCCTTTTACTGAATCAGTATGAAAGAAGAACATTTTTCTCTCCGAAAAAAGAAGCAGAAATTCCCTCTGGTTAGTGTATCAAAAATATCTAAATGGAATGGTGGGAGAGAAACTCAAGAGATAGCCTGATGGACTTTTACTGGTATCAAGTATAAGAGCATCATTTAAGGTGAGCAACTGATAGGGCACTTTGGCCCTGATTCATTTCATTTATTGGACTTTTAGCCCTCCTTCCCCGCAAACGCGGAGGGGCGGGTCACAATAGGATGTAAATACATTTAAAACATAGTAAGACTAGATCATCCTAGCAAGCATAAAATACAGTAAAATTATGATAAAATACAATTTCCCAAGATGTTGGCCCCTGTCAACCACCCCTTCCCATAGAGAGAGGAACTCTTAAAGGGAGGGAAGGTGGAAACAGCCATTCTAGTTGCATTATAACTCCAGTGGTGGGGGTGAGATGACTATACAGTCCTTCCTCCTGACAGGAGACTGGCGCAAGGCCAGCCTCAACTATATGCCTGGCTGAACATCTCGGTCTTATAGGCCTGCTGAAAAGATAAAAGATCCTAGTGGGCCCAAGTATCTACAGACAGAGAGTTTCACCAGATTGGAGTCAGGACCGAAAAGGCCTTGGCTCTAGTTGAGGCCAGTTGAGCCTCCCTGGGACCAGGGACCACCAGTAGATGTTCATCAGCTGATCTAAGTACTCTCTGGGGTACATATGACAAGAGGCAGTCCTGCAGGTATGCTGGTCCCAGTCTGCTAAGGGCTCTGTACATCAGCACCAAAATCTTAAATCTATCTGGAACTCCACAGGGAGCCAAGTGTAACTGCAGCAAGATGGGAGTGATATGTACCCTATATGGAATACTGGTTAGGATACATGCAGTAGCATTCTGGACTTGTTGTAATGTCTGGATCAGACCCAAGGGAAGCCCTGCATAGAGCAAGTTACAGTAGTCCAACCTGGAGGTGAGTTACATGGATCATTGTTGTTAGGTCATGGGTCGAAAGGTAAGGGGCAAGCTGCCTGACCTGCCAAAGATGAAAGAAGGCAGACATGGCAACTGCTGTGACCAGGGCTTCCATTGATAAGGAGGTATCCAGCATCACCCCTAGGCTCCTGACTGCTGGAACAGGTACAAGTGGTGCCCCATCAAAGGTCAAGAGCTGGATCCCCAGATCCAACATCCCATGACCTAAGTACAGGACCTCCGTCTTCAAGGGATTCAAATTCAGTCGACTCTGCTTCATTCATCCAGACATGGCCTCCAAAACGCTCGCTAGTACCTCCAGAGCAGAGTCAGGCCAGCTGTCCATCAACAGATACAACTGGGTATCTTCTGCTTACTGGTGTCAACCCAGTCTGAAACTTCATGCCAGCTGGGCAAGGGGGGCTCATATAAAGATTAAACAACAAAGGGGAGAGTATCGTGCCACCCTCTGTCCCTGACTATGGAGAAAGGAGACAAGCCACTGTAAGGGAGTCCCTTGTATCCCCATATCAATGAGGCAGTGGGTCAACAATTCATAGTCAACCGTGTCAAATGCTGCCAAGAGATCTAACAACACCAGCAGTGCCGACCTGCTCCAAGACACATGTTCACGATCCATATAGGACATAAAGTAAAATTAATGAACATGTTCCATGTTACAAAGACAATGGGGCGCTCTCATCTGTACAAGAGCAGTAAAAGTGTGAGGAAAGAATTTGTTTTGTTGTTCTTCTCTCTCAGGGAGGAGAGAGACAGAGCCTGTTTTTGCTCTCATTCTACAGGGAAATTTCCAAGCTTCTCCTTCAAATGTTACAAAAAGATGTGAAAAAAGGCATTATAGTTCATTTGTGCTTCATTTTTTTGCTGTTCCTTGTAATATGTGACGAACTTTGAGGCTTTTTCCTACCTTAGTATGTGAGGTGGCAGTGAATCTCCATAGCTGTGAAGTAGGAGTCCCCAACCTTTGAAAGCTCACAGGTGCCTTTGGAATTCTGAAACAGGTGGGCACAACCACAAAATGGCTGCCACAGGAGGCGGAGCCAACCACAAAATGTCAGGGAGTGAAGTTATGCATAACTATAATAGGAGCTCTTCAACATTTCAGGAAGCAGCTCTGTTTAACAGGATGCCCTTCTAAATGAGCATATTATTTTAAAAACTTTTCTTGCATTGTACAGCTTACCTTCAGCCACACAGTGAAAATCTCTATGCTGTGATGGCAGCTGATGCTAAAGGAATATTTTTAAAATATCTACATAGCCAATCAGATCTCTAATGGCCAATCAGAAGCCCACCTGGGAAAAAAGTCCCATCTGGCCCCGTCCACTTTCTAAATACACTTGGTGGGTGACTGGAAAGGTGTCAGTGGGCACTATGGAACACATGTGTACTATGCTGGGTACCCCTGCTGTGATTAATTTGGAACAGAGTTTCCTTTCTTCCTCCACTATTCATTATATTGGGCAGAGGGGAAACAGGTGTGATCACTAATATTAACAGGAAAATAAGAGACCATGGTTTATTTTATCCCATAGAGATGGCATGAAATTGACATTGAGATCAAGTGTCTGGTGCCATCCAATGTTTTTAGCCAACTCAGCAAGAAGCTCAGATCTTGCTCTGTGCTCAAAGCATCAATGCATCCTCCCTGCATATATATAGTCCTCCAGTCAGTTTATCCTCATGATAGTCCTATGAAGTAGGTTTATATTGAGAGAAATTTAATGCCCAAGGTTACTCGGTGAACTTCATGGCAGAGTGAGGATTTTTCCCTTGTTTTTTCCTATTCAGTCTTAAACTGCTTCCACTGCTTTCACAACAGCCGTTGAGCCTCCAGATGGAGATTTTCTCCATGCTTTCTCCTCATGCCCTCCAGTTCACCCTTTCACCTTCAATGAGGTTTTTACTATTTTTTTAAATAGGAGGTATTCATATTGCAGTATTAACATCACTATTATAATATACCTGAACTTCCTTCTCGAGCATGTTTGGGAAAACTTGCAGTAGAGCAGAATACCTAGAAGTTCGGCAAATAATGCAAAATGAAGTCATGCAGAAGCCCAAATAAAAAACTCTCCCATTTGCAGGCATATATGAAGAAAGAGTTCTTTGTGGAAGCAACCCTAGTAGAACACACCAACCGCTGCAGCACTCTTTTGATGTTACACTCTACACAGTTTTCATGCAACAATGAAATAAGGCTATAGGGCTGTTAAGGCAGGAATGCCCTGGGAACGCATGTGCCCAATGAGCTTCTAGCTAGCTGGAGGGTGTTGGGAGAAAGAATGCGTGTAACAAAACCCAGACTTACTCAAGGAAACTTTGGGTGCATCTATGTTTCAGTGATCTCTATAGAGTCTGATAAGTGTATCCACTTAAGTTCCCTTAAGTATAATAAGAATAAAGGATTTTGGCATTGTATGTGGTTTCTCTTCTTGGCTTGTAGTGCTAAGAAATTGTATTGCAATGGTAGTGCAATAGATTAAATAGAATGTATAGTATTTGTCACTGGATTCCATCAATATTATCAACTGCCTTAGAAATGTTATATGGAAGTGGTGGGTTAAATTTTTTTCTAAATAAATGTATCTAAAAATTAAAAATGTTAACACACCATCTGCTGCTGCTTTAGCTGAACTTCTCACCTAGTCAGCAGACTTAAATTACCTGAATTTGAGCTCAACTTTGCTTGTGCTGTGGGTGTCTTTTGCTATTTCCCCCCCCCCCCAAAACCTTGCTTGTACAGATAGTGAATCTATGGGCTAAAAGGAAAAATAGCAGCATGGGTTTGTTCACTTCAGAGATAGGCAGTGTCAACCTAAACAAGTCTGTTCACAATCCTACTCTGGTCTAATCAGTGGGGCTGATTGTACAAGGAAAGTGTTTTTAGATTGCACTGATAGTCCTTTATAACCAAGACCTTTATAGATCATAGATAACTGAGAGCCAAGCTACAAGAGACAAATTACACAAGGAGGAACACGTGAAGGGAGCCGCAATGTTAGCTGGGAAGCTAAGTTTTAAAAGAGATTGGAAGGCTCTATCAATTTCCCCTCTCTACAGAGCTAGGGAGATGCTGCTCAGAAGGTTTGTTAATTTCCTCTTTGCCTCTGGAAGGCTCTGTCAGTATCACCTCCCTAAGAGGCGAACAGGAATAAGCCATCTGAGCAGCCATCTCTCTGGCTCTGTAGACAGGGGAAATTGACAAAGTCTTCCGATCTCTTTTAACACTAAGCATCCTGGCTAACATGGCAACTCCTTTCACGTGCTCCTCCTCATGTAATTCCTCTCTTGTAGCTTAGCTCTCAGTAGACTGTGGCCAAGGAAGAGAGATCATACTGTGTGGTTCAAATACATTAAAAAAATATTGAAGGGGGACTTGGATTCTCTCTAAGAGGGACGTTGGTGAGGAAGTGTTGGTATGGAGTTTAGTTCATTCACTACCTCTTGCTTTTATGGCCCTTTGCCTGCAGCAACTTGAAAGCAGGCAGAAGATATACACAGCATATGCTGGCATGACAAGGTCTTAAAATAATGTCCTGGAAGATCTACTTTCCTCTTCTTTTGTAACAAGTGGCCTGATAATGAGTTCCGGAAAGGGTTCAGGATTGGGAAAATCCTGAAGATTTGGGGTGTGGCCTAGGGAGGGCAGTGTTTGGGTACAGGAGGGACCTCGATGGGGTATAATGCTATAGAGACCCTCCTCCAAAGCAGCCATTCTTTCCAGAGGAAATGATCTCTTATCTAGAGATCAGCTGTAATGGGGATTTCCAGGCCCCATCTCAGGGGGGGGGGCGTTTAAACCAAACTATCTATACTTGTGTCATGCCTCAGGTAGGGTGAGCCACCATATGCTGCCACCACTCTGGGATTTAGGGCCCAGAGTACCCTCCCAATCCTTCTGACCTCCATAGCTTGGCCAATAAACAGGTGTGAGGACCTAGCAGAGTAACAACAAACAAAAGGATTTATTTACAAGGAGGTCAGTTAATATCAAACAAACAAACAAGCAAGCAAGGCGCATTAGCAACAATAGATGGGTGAAAGCAAAATAAACAAAAGGCCCTAGCGTGACTGAACTCACTGTCCCTCTGTCTGCCAGGCCTGTCTTCTCACCCTACCTGGATGAGGGCCTCTCTCCCTAGCAGAAACCTCCTCTGGCCTGCTCCCTGGGAGAAAAAGCACAGGCTTTTTTTCCTCCCAGACTTATATAGCACTAGCCCCCTGTGGTCTGATTGGCCAAAAAGGGCGCCAAAATGGCCCAGGGGCTCCTGGGAATTGTAGGCAGGCCTACTCCCACTGCTAACAGGCTTCTAAGGCCTTACTAGGCCTTCCTGGCACAGCCAGGGCACAGCCAGATCATGACATCTTGATACAGTGAAAATCTTATTGTGAGTACTCAGAAATGTGTTTTTCCTTGCAATTTAATTGTATATCTATCAGGCTTGATCTTTGATTTTTTTTATATTCATGTTTTAGAAAGTGTGACTACTCTGAAAAAGAAGTCTGGAAACGGGGAAAATGAACCAGATTACCCGTTATGATCACAGTTCGAAATGTATTCACTAAGAAGGAGCAAAGGACCAATTTGGATTACTTCAAGGTCGAATCCACATTCACCCATTACCCGCATGTTTATCGGATATCTTCCATTTGCCTCCAATCGCGATTTTTTCCTCTTCGTTCACATTCCTGCTTCCAATCCGTCTTTCTCGCGCGTCCCTCTGGTCACACGGCCGCTCGAAAACCGCTTTTTTGGGTGGGACCTTTTTTCCCGCCCATTTTTAAAAAAAATTTTAGCACACTTTTCCGTTATTTCGATCTTGCCTTATAAAGAAACATCATTGAAGATAATGATGCCTCTCTTTCCCCCACTGACAGCACTGATGGCTCTCTCCCGTTTCTTTTTTGGAAATTTGGAAGCATGTGGGAAGCTTTCGTGGGCATTTCCTATGCAGGACAGTTCAGTGCCTGAATTTTAATGAAGTTTCACTTCCTTGGAGTGTCATTATTTTGATATTTTGTAATTTCGATATTACAGTAATATAAAATAAAAAAAATAAAAAACAGTTAAAAAGGAAGTTTCGTGAGTCCGTTCTGAGGATGGATTCACCCCAAAATGATTTTTCAAACTACCAGATTTGATTCAGAAACAGCATAATCAATAAAGCCAATGCTATGAAGTCAAAAACAGTCTTTTGCAGACTACGGAGCACTTGCAAGTTGAATCAGCCAATAAGAACTCTCGGAACGGCCGGAGAGACAGGAAGGGGGGTGGTTTTTAAAAAAAAAAACGCGTAAATTGCGCATTGGTCCATTCACAGCCACCGTGAAACTCCCGTTGAAAACCTGTGACCACATATTCGGGAGAAATGCGAATGAAATGCGTCTGTTTAATGAGGTAATGTGACCGGCACTCGGGATTGCGTGGGGAACGCGGGGAACATGCGACTTAGAATGAGTAATGTGGATTTGACCCAAGTATTGCAGGACAGACAACAACTTTACATGAACTATTTATGAATGGATTATATTTGCACTGACACACTTTAAAGAATGGTTTAAAAGGACTTTTCCTACTATATGATGAACTATTAGATTGTGAATTTTTTCGTAGTGACTGGTATTACATAGAGGACTAATCAAACTGTTTGTACAATATATTTCTTGAATGGTTTGAATGCACTAGCACTTTACTATTCTGAGATAGTCTTTATGTATAAGCTTTGGATATTTTGCTAGTTCTTTGAGGGGGCTCGAAATTTATATAGCCTACCTCTGCTATGTTATTGAGAAATTTTTCCTTAGGCATTAGAGAACTTTATTAGATACTAAAATGATGGCATATGATTAAATGCATATAAATTAAAACTTTATTGGGTTTATACCTTTAAATGTGTCATTGTATGATGTATATGATATATCTCTTTGTATACAAAGACCTTCTAGACGATAAAGGAGCATTAAAAACAAAAGAGGAACTACAGAGGCAAGGTATCAATTTACAGGTGGTCAAGGGCCCAGATTGAGTCCAGATATAATAAGGATAAAAAGCTGGGAGGTTTTTATGTAGAACAAAATGCCTTTGAAAACTTGCTCGGTAACTCTGATGAGAAGTTGATAAAAAGATGTCTTTTTAATGCAAATGAAGAAGAAAAATGAGGGGGCAGAAGAATATAAAACTAAATGGGCACAGAATTTAGGATGTAATTTAGATTCAATGCAATGGAATAAGATACGGAAGGTCAATGTTAAAATAACTAAGTCAGTTGCATTTAAGAAGAATCTATACAAGATGTTCTATAGATGGTATTTGACTCTGGATAGACTTGCTAAAATGTACAAAAATATGTCAAATAACTGTTGGAAGTGTGTGAAGCATACAGGAACATTTTATCATATGTGGTGGACTTGTAAAGAAGTGCATAAATTCTGGATAATGGTACATAATCTTTTGCAAAAAATTTTTACAGTGTATAATTCCTTTTAAACCTGAGATATTTCTGTTAAACTGTGTGCCAAAAGAGCTGGATAAAGATCAGAAATACTTTATAATTCATGGAGTAACAGCAGCAAGAATCCTACTAGCATCTTATTGGAAAAGATCAATAATACCCCAACAGGAAGAATTGATAGTGAAGATAATGGAAAATGCAGAAATGGGCAAACTAACTTCATTAATGAAAGGACAAATTGAAGAAGATTTTGCTGCCCCATGGACACCATTTTATAATTGGATAAAAAACAATGACTTGAATGTAGTAAACATATGAAGATATTATTGTAATGTGTTACTAATAATCACAGTTAAATGATTGCTCAAATGGTAAGATGAAAATGTGTAGATAAGTAGAATTCTAACTCAAGCAGATATTATGTTTACTGTTTACCTTACTTCCTACCGTTTCCCCTATCCTTATATGAGAAAACTATTTTTTTTAAAAAAATGTATCTCTTTGATTTGTGACATAGTTTTCACAGCTGGTTGTTTTGGTTTGTTTTTTTCCGTGATACTCTCCTTTGTGCATATCCATCTGGAGGTTGGCAATCCTGGTTCTGAGAAACTAAACCACTTGAACACTGTTATGTATCATTGGATTAGTCCTAATGAAAAGTATTTTTACTTTTGGACCGATTGAAAGAGTCTACCTTCTCATTCCCCTTCTCTTGAGCTTAGTGACATAGTGATTTACTTCTACTTTCATGGCAAACAATATTTTGTGTCATCTAAACTACAAACCAATAGTGGTTTAATCTTGATTTATAATCCTGGATTGTAAGGAAACTACAAACCAGTTTGGTTGTTATGGGAAACAGTAGTTTCCTGCAAAAGCAGGAATCGCTAATTATCTCATCTTGCACAAGGCAAAACAGGTTTGCCCCCCGCCCCCGTCGGAATAAAGAGGCAGAAACAAGACTTGGGTACTAATGGGCCACATTTATTTGACAACAATATAAACACTAACATGGCAAGGCCCTAACTAGCGGTACAGGTCAGGCCCTGGGGTCATCCCTGGACCTTCACCCTGACCTGTCTCCATGAGCCCCACTGCAAACCATCCATGTACATGGCTGGAACCCAAGCCAGGCAAAATGGTCCCCCCCCTAAAGCTCCAACCACCCAAGCAGTGAAGCCTGGGAGAGGACCAGCTTGTCCAGGGCTTCCCCACCAGGCAGTCTGTCCTCAAAACTGGAACGTGAAGCAGCCAGCAACTCCTGACAGACCCCAATTCCCCTCCAATGAGGATATGCCAAGGGTGCTCACCAGCCTGCTGACTTTTCCCAAACTCTATCCTGCCACTAACAACCTATTTGCAGCTCCACCTGGAACCAATTACCACAACCCCTGCACGCAGTACAAGGTAGGCAAAAAAACACCTCTTCCCAATGGCCAATAGGGGGAAAGGGGGGAAAAAATCCTACCTGGCCCTGGCAACCAGCAACTGGTGACACCTGCACTGCTACAGGGCAGACAGGTGGGCCAAGCACAAGGTGAACACTAAAGGGCTGGGGGCTAGAACTGCCTTTTTAAGGCATTCAGCTCCACCCCACCTCTTGAACGCCCCAAGGGCCAGAGGTGTGCCCTGCTGCTTTCCCCTTCCAGGGCAGCAAAGGCAGCCCCCAGCCCTAACAGCTGGGTCTGCAGGCTGGGAGGGCTGGATTTTTTTCATGTAAAGTGGTTCTTATTATATATTGAGTTACTTAGCTAAAAAGTAAATCTGGAATCATATAAAATTTGTGGGTACAGATAATGTTTCCTTCGTATAAAGTTTTAGTCCTGCAAAAAGAATAGTCTTCATGCGTTTTTCTTGTCCTCAGTGCCTAACGATAGATTTTGTCCATACCCTATCATTCTTCAGTAGAATTTTCACTTTAGATAACAAGTTCTTGATAAATATCCAGCTATAAATCTACAATATTGCAAATAATTTAATCTGAATTACCAGTGTAGGCGATTCAAGCATTTCTTCCTGGATATGGATTTCCAGATGAAGACTGTGAACGAACCATAACCAGGTATATCTAAAATTACCATCCTACTCTCATTCAATGGCTTGTACACATTAATTATCATGATCAGAAAACGCAGACAGATGTCTCTGCTTTATCCCAAGAGGAATTTGCCTGTCACATTTTTCTCTCTGCTTTTAGAGCTAAATTAAACATGTGTTGGTTGGTTTTCCTACACAAGCCAGATTCTTTCTTCAGACTCTAATTGATCATCGGCTCTAATAGATTAGGTAGCAGACAGAGAGGAGGCAAAAGAACATGTTAGCTAAGAAAGAAAGTGGTTCACATAAATATTCTAATTTTGGTCGTTTCCATTCATGAAGTTCATCAAGGAAGTGATAATAAGGAGATATGTAAATGAATAAACCATTTTGTATTTCAGAATGGAAAAGATATCGTAACCTGCAATGTTCATTGTAGAAAATAAATTATACGAGCGCAGATGTTGGCACTTTTGGTAGAAATGGTCAGAGTAAGCAGGTCTCCTGGTTTCCAAATTATTTGGGCTATTTATTGTCACCGTTATCCTTAATCATTACTCTTGTTGAGTTGCAACATGTGTTACAAGTGCTTATCTTGTTCTAAATGAGTGCCACAGCAGTGATAATCACCACTGTGCTGGCTGGCCATAGTTAACCGGTATGTTCACTCTTGATAGGGAAACACAAGTAATGTAATATGCACCACCAGCATCATCCCTTTAAAGTCCTCTTATGACAAATACCCAAACTACTCTTTAAACTTCTAACATGTTTATGTGCCCCTTGGTTTGCAGGCAAGACAAGACACAATTATTCTCACTGGAGAGCTGCTGAATTGAAGCTAAGAGATAAGGACTGGACTGACACCAAAACTATTAATGGCAGAGATGATAATGCCAAAAGTTGTAATGAGTTCATCCCGATGACCTCTACATATACTACACCCCACTGGACTCAGAGTGTTTCTGGTACAAAACGTTAGCTCAAGTGAGTGATAGCTACACAATAGCAGTCTTCTCACAAGCCGTATGCAAGCAGCCCCTCTGGTGCGTTAACTCACTGCATAGGGAGATAGAATGGGCATAAGCTGCTGCTCTGCCCCCCCTTTCACAAAGTTGCTGAGCAGTCTGCATGGGGTGAACGTGCAGAGGAAGTGCCCATGGGTATGCCCCCTCCCCATAATCAGTAGCACTACTTTTGGATCATTGCTGTTCACAGGAAGAACATGTGCACACAGGCACTTTGTCTGCTTATTTGCACCATCCAGACCGGACAGCAATTGCATGGAGGTGAGGATGTGGCCAGTGAGCTATTTCCCTCTGTACTTCCCTGCATAGTGAGTGAACAAGCAGGTGGATCACCTGTGCAGGGTTAGTTCAATGGCGGAACAGAGCATTGGATGCTAGCCCACCTACTGTGAATGCACTTTGTATGTAAAACCTTGGCAGCAGGGAACCTTGGTCTATGGTTCTACAATGACATAATGTTGCGCCATCCATCCTGCTATGAATAATGTTTCTTTTAATCGCCTAGATCCAAGTTCATATTTATTGGCTTGGATCCTATGACCATGTTCTGTACACACTGCACTCTGGCTGCCTATAGTACTTCTGTTTGTGCAAGGCTCATTGAAATCCATTCATCTCTGTGCAAACACAAGTAATAGTGGCAGAGGCAATGTGCTGTGCTGTGCTGTGCTGTAGCTGGAGTGAAGCACCTGTGGAATGCAGGAATTGGATTCAAGCCTCTATTTCAACTGAAGCCTATCAAAAGAACAAAATGCAACAAACAGAAAATCAGATCCAACTACTATAAATTACTTACTTTTAATACAATTTTCTTTTAATTCTTTTTTATTAGATCCCCTGACAATGCTACAAGGAAACACCTTGGGATCTATAATAATAACATAATAATAATAACATTTGATTTATATACCGCCCTTCAGGACAACTTAATGCCCACTCAGAGCGGTTTACAAAGTATGTCATTATTATCCCCACAACAAACACCCTGTGAGGAGGGTGGGGCTGAGACAGCTCCAGAGAACTGTGACTAGCCCAAGCTCACCCAGCTGGCTTTAAGTGGAGAAGAACAATTCTCCCACTGCATTTTTTTCTTTTTCTTTTCCTGGACCGTACATTGGTGCAGGCTCCCCCCCCCCCTTTTTGGCTGTTAATTCACATGTCAATAAACCACAATTAGTACAAATTGTGATTAAGAAGCCAGGTTCTTAGTTCATTGAACAATTTGTATTCAGATATCACAAAACGGTGTTTTGTTAAACCATAGGTGAGTCAATGAAGTTGCTTTATACCATTTGAGTGCTACAACATTCACAACACCATAACTGCATTTAGAATCTTATGACTCTCTATGAATAAAAACATCAAAACATGCTTATAATAACATTCGATTTATATACCGCCCTTCAGGACAACTTAAGACCCACTAAGACTGGTTTACAAAGTATGTTATTATTATCCTCACAACAAACTCCCTGTGAGGTGGGTGGGGCTGAAAGAGCTCCTAGAAGCTGTGACTGACTCAAGGTCACCCAGCTGGCATCAAGCGGAGGAGTGGGGAATCAAACTCAGTTCTACAGATGAGAGTCCCGCGCTCTTAATCACTACACCAAACTGTAATCATGGTGTAGTAACCACTACACCAAACTGGCTTACAATAACATTTTAAAAAACAAACAAAAACCACCCTAAAATAATTATTTTCAAAAATAAACCAAAACATATTTCGAGAATATATACTTTGCTATTTTCCACCTGGCATCAAATGGGTTTATTTACCCATGACGTTTTGAAGGTTTTTTTAATGATCACACAAAAATCTACTAAGCAATTTTTTTTGTAATCTCAAATATCATCTATGCTATCACCAAGAAAATTAAGATATAAGGAAGAAGTAGAAGTTGCTATAGTAATGTGGTTCTAGAGGACAATGTTTTGATAGCACACATATGGGATTGCAATGTAGGAAGGAAATTAGGTAGAGTTGTTTTTCCACAGAGAGCAGGGCCAGCTCTCACAACTGTCTCAAATGAGCAAGAATCTCACAGATTGGTAACCATTTGGAAGTGGGTGGCGGAGGGAGGTGGTGGAAAGAGATTAGATAGGACAAGGGAAAACAGAAAAACATGGGAACAGTAAGTCTGTACAACCTACTTCACTGGCTATTTGAAGATTATTAAAAATAAGAAAGATTGTGAATAGTATTGGATGGTATAATGAATTCCTTTGGAGATGTTGTTGCTACCCACTAGCCACATTTTCATTTTTTATAAATCCACTGTCTCTTATTCAATGCCAGAACATTACATTCAGTTCTAATTCTACCTCACAAATGTCCTGCTGTGCTTTGCTTGTTGCGATTCACGTGTCATGCATTCTTTTATTAGGTGAAGATTAATCAGTTCCCTGATGAAACTTGAAGCGAAATGTGTTGGGATCTATATTGCCAGTAAAACTATCCTCCTACAGCACCTTATTTTTCTTTTCTAAACTTGTGCCCTGCATTAGTGCAGCTTTTCTTTTTTTGAATAAGATATTGAGAACAAATGCCCATTAACCGCATGACAGCCAACTCAAAACCACCTATAGCTCTCATCCATACAGTTAAACCAAGAATACCATGTTGTTTACTCAAATCTAGGTAGTGCAGTGTGATACTCATCTCTTGACTACTGACTTTTCACCTATGCGATAAAGTATGGATGAACACACAAGCTGATATTTAATATAAATTTAGCAGGACTTCTACACATTTAAAAATTACTAAAATAGGTGTGATTGGCTATATTTTGTTGCAAAAAAAGGAAACTGGATAATTTTCATTAGAGTCATTCCTTGTATATTAGCCAATTCAGCATAATAATAGAGAAGCCAAAGATAAACTATTCCCTGTATTCCACAGAGACAATATCATTAATGTTCATCAGAAGTAATAGGATTACATGTTCTTCAGAAATAAAAAGCAGTGGCTATATATTATTCTCTCAGGCTTTATGGTATGATGGGAGGGAAAATAAAAGCTGACTCATGTTCATCACTGGACCCTGACATCAAGTGATAAAATGCATGTGTGAATCAGCTACTCCAGATCAAATACCACAAATCCTTTATCATTTCATATCACCTCCAATACAATGCTTTTATATCCATCTACAAGTCACTATAGGATCAGAAATTAAATAAATGATGGACATAGATGTGTGAACACATGAACTCCATGTACATTTTTATTGTGGTTGACAAACCTTCACTGTAATGTAGGGAGCTCAGTTCAGAACTGATTAGAAAGTCACTACATTCTGGCCGCAGTCCTAAGCATACTCCCTACTAAGCTGATTTTGATCAGAATAGAATTTACTTCTGAGGAGACATGCTTAGGATTGCCCCATCACAGGTTTATTTAGTCTGAAACCAGATTGTTTAGTTAAAAGAAAGCAGCAGCGACAAAGATAGCCTCAGAAGCGCAGCTCCAAATTGTCAAGGCTAGTATCATGCAAATGCCGCTCTGACATTAAGCAGTCACCCCACACGGTACATTAGCATGCGGTGAATATTCCCAGCAGTGGGTCAAATCCTCCATGGTAACACTCTTCAGGGAGCGTTGGAAACTATTTAATTATTAAAATGAATAATTCCCACCAACACACTTAATTGGGAAATATTACATGTTTAAATGAGCTCTAATGGAACAGCTCAGAGAATCTAACAATGTAATAGAGTATGCTGTTTGAAGTGAATTCTCGCAATATTTCTTGGCCAATAACATCATGCATTATTTATATTTTCCCTTTTTCACTTTATCCAAGAGATTGTATGAAGATGGAATCAGTGGAACCTAAGAGATAAAAATGCAAATCGGAGAATAACCCCCTGGGAGCCTGAACCAACAACCTCCTTAGTTCATGTCCCTACCTTCCTGCCCCCTCCCATCTCTTGAGGAAATGCTTCATTGAATTTATTTCTGCAATAAAAACTAAAGTCACACTTTCTTCTCAACTGGTGGGAGAGCAGTTCAGAAAGACCACTGGAAGTAGCCTATTAACTCAGGAAAGAGGTTGAGTGAGATGCTTAGCAGAGAGTAATAAATACTGCAAATATACAGGATATTGTTAGCCAGGCGATATGAATAATAACTGGAGGGGGGTTATAATAGGAAGAATGACAATGCAGGGATAAAAATATGACCTTTACATAGAACTGGGGGAAGGAGATTACATTTATTCAGAGATTGCCCTTTATGCAAACATCAGCTTCTGTAGAAATGCACAATAACTAGACATTGGCAATTGTATCTTATATTTGGGATTCATAAGAGAAAATGCCTGCAGAAAACCACACAGCAAACCTGATGTATTTGCATTTGACACTTTCAGTGGGTTTAAGAGAGCCTCTTACCCAAGTAACACTCATATTTAATGTATAACAGAACGATGCACCTTCCCACTTTAGACTGCAATGTAAACAAACACATGTATTTACATATGCACATATTTACTCTCTGCTAGTTTTAGAATGTATGCTGTTTTTAAATCCATCAAAACACCCAGGCATCCATTCCAGGGGGGTTCCCTGACTTCTAGAACAGGTGTTGTCTAACATTTGGTACACCCAAATACGTGGCTGATTGACTGCACCGGCTCATTCAAAAGTCATGCCTGCCTGTTTTAAAAAGAGCCACATTGGTTTGAACTGGACTGCACTAGGATAAGGCTTTATCCTAGCACAGGATGTTTGTCACTCTCAGGTCATAGCATAAATTTGCAGACAACCACTATGGAAACACTGATAGCTCAGAACATATTTATGTTTGGTGGCCATTGACCCTCTTACAGACGTCTAGTAACAAGTACCTCCAGAATGGTAGACTGATGAAAACCATCCAGGGTATCTGAAGTGTTAAAGCATTTTAATAGCATTCTGCTAGTTGTAATCAAATTGATTGTATCATCCCAAACCAGCCTTAGTTACAATGGTCCTGTTTTGCTTGCCTGTCACTGCAGTTGTCTACCAGCCAGATACAAAATGTCTTCTAGCAGATAATCAAGAACAGAACTTTGAAAAGTCTATAATGTCTGCCAGCCTCTTCTCATGACCAGCCAGGTTCTGTTATATTCCACTTATACATCACCATGTTCTACATATGGTGTAGAACAGCACATCCATCCCTCAGTATTGTTGAGCCACCAAATTCTCCTCACTTTTACCCCCAGCGTCATGACAGCACACACATGAATATGCTGAGAGGAAGCTGCTGCTGTCACATGCCCTTGTTCACTTAGAGCTTAAGTGCACACAGTCTTACCCTGCAAAGTGTGAGGTACTTATTACACACAAGAGTGTAATCACACAGCAGGTCCTGTTTGGACAGGATTTTGGATATGTAGCTGTCAGGACAGGGCCAGCGGGCACATTCTTGATCCCTTGTCTGTCCACTCAGCTGTACTCTAGATAACTATTTGCACAGGCTCAGGGAAGCAAACAGCTGGGATTAGCAAATCCAGTTACTTCCCATTTTCAATAATTGCTCAATTCACACATGAATCCTTTCATATAAGAGATTAATTATATCTCCACCTATAGTATTTAGCTAGAGACACTGTCTTGCTCCTCCATATATTTGGATAAATTCTATTGTTTCAACAGCACTAACTAGTAGATTATATGGCTGAGGAGAAGTTCCAGCATTTTAGAGAGTATTTTCTGCACACTGGAAAAGCCTGGTGTACTTCTGACACACAGATCTAATAGGCCTGTTTTGGGAGCACCACAACATCCATTTGATTTTTTCACTTGGTGAAGATTTACACCTTCGGCCTTTTTATTTAGTCTTGTACTTATACCTTTACATAAGAACTGTTGGAACGACCTCTGAGACCGGAGGGAGGGCAGAGGGCAACTTGCCAGGAACAGCGAGAAATAAAGTATGATTGATGAATCTCTACAGTCTAGTTGCATGCTTTTGGTTCAGATATTGGACTTACTGCTGAGAATTTTCTTGCTGAAACTATATTAGTCTTTGCTCAAGAAGCTATACCTTTTAAGAACTATTGAGACAGTGTGGTATAGCAGTTAGAGTGTCAGGTTAGAACTGAGGTAACTCAAATTCATATCCAGTCAGCCATGAAGGTCATTTAATGACATTGGACCAGTGATGCTCTGTGAACCTTACCTACCTTGGAAGGTAGGGGTACAATGGAAAAGGGAGATCCAGGTATGCTACTCTGAACTCTTTGGAGGAAGAATGGGATAAAATTAACATGTTAGATTTTAGGCCTAATATAGACACTCCAAAGGTCACACATTAACTACCAAGGGCCATCTGTTTCCACAGCATGGTGTCTCATCCCAGATCAGTTGGGGAAAGTAAAGCTTTCCTAGGGAAAAAGTCTTAGCAAGACACAGTTCACAGTCCTTACATTGCACGTCAGCAACCTGGATCAGTTTCCCATACGCATTACAAAGAAGACCCACACATCTTTTTATTAAGTTTCAGTAATCAGAATACAAACAGTAACGGGCTGACTTTCGACTTTTGTACACATTGACTGCCATTTTTATGGGGTTATGGGCCTATGGGTCGACAGGCTTAAAAAATTATACTTCACTATCCCTTAGTTTAAATTCTTCCAAAATGAAAGCTTAAGTCACAAAGGCTTTGTTTAACGAGGACAAAGTCCAACAACATTAAGCTTTGTCTATAAAGGTGAAATCAGATGGCAGTTTATCCAGCTTCAAAGAGCCAGCCCCTCGTCAGAAGTACAAGCCTCTTGGGATGAGCTGAAGCATGAGAGCACAAGGACTCTCGTCCTATGGCTCTTCACCCGGGGTGCGCAACTAGGGCTGCCAGATGGCAGCCAGCAAGAGGAGGCAGGCCGGAAGGCAGACAGGCAAAACAGCCTGGATATGCCCACATTCCCAGCTAATGACATCACTTCTGATGCAACCCAGAAGCCACACCATCACACCAGGTAGATTCAGTTCTGGTGTGACACTGTTGCTTCCAAGTCACAATGGAAGTGACATCATTGCACAACACCACAGAATATGCACGCAAATCATAAATTACCAGCATCCCACAAACCCTTCCAATTGCAACGGGAGCCCAGGCAAATTTAGCACAGCTAGGCTCATCTACTACATGCAATAAGTGGAAGAAGATTCCCTCAGTATAGCAGAGGGAGAACCACACCAGTTATATTCCTGGAGACTAGGAGCAGCTGGCACAGAACAATACCTGTGGGACAACGTTAACATTAGCACTTAACAATTGTGAGAAGAGCTCCCACAAACTATGCAAGACAATTATTCAGGAGGGCTTTCTTACACAGGTAAGAGGGCTGGTTTAGAGAGAATCTTTGGTTAAGAAACAGGGATTGTAGAGTCTACTACTGTATAGTTCCTAATGTGGTATGTAGCCGTAATTATGCTCCTACCAGGTAATTTCTGCATCGATTGTTGTTGTGGGTTTTCCGGGCTGTATTGCCGTGGTCTTGGCATTGTAGTTCCTGACGTTTCGCCAGCAGCTGTGGCTGGCATCTTCAGATGCCAGCCCACAACAAACATCGCTCTCCGGCCGTGAAAGCCTTCGACAATACATCAATTTCTGCATCGTTTAACATGTTGTGTTTAAATGCTTGTGCTTTGTTTCAGCCTCGTATCAGCTGTATATCAGATTTCTGCTTATTTTCTAATATTTGCAATCTAAACCCTACTGTACTTTTTTGCATGTCCCACTGTTGATTGTATTGACTTACTGTAATTTTCCTTGATTTTCAGCGAGAAAGATAGACTATAAATAACATAAATAAAATAAAGAATAAATAAAAATAAAGAATGATCTTTAGGATCCTGCTCCTTAAGGGTTTTCGAATGGTCTTGATGTTGTATTTATGCTCAAAAACAAAGTACTGGATCATATTTTATTGTGCCATTGTTGTTTATTTGCTGAAATTTAGAGATTATCATTTAAAAGTCACCAAAGGAAATCAAATGCTCAACTAGATGGCCCTTTGGCTTGATCCAGAAAGGCAGGTGTGCGTGCGTGCATGCGTGCGTGCGTGTGTGTGTGTGAAAGAGAGAGAGAGAGAGAGAGAGAGAGAGAGAGAGAGAGCACGTGCGTGCAGAAATGGTTCAAAAGCCAGAAGGAACTGGCCAGCAAAGGGGCAATGCATACAGAGGAGGATTCCTTTCAAAAGGGAGGGGTTGCGGCTCAGTAGAAGAGCCTTGGCTTTGTATGCAGAAGGCCACAGGTTCAAACCTTGGCATATCCAGTTAAAAAGGCTGGGCAGTAGGTGATGTGAAAGGCCTCTTCCTGAGTCCCTGGAGACTTACTACCCATATAAGTAGACAATACCAATCTTAATGGACCTATAGGCCGTTTTCACACTACTTACTTGCTTCCGAAACTTCGCGAAATGTAGCGCAAAAAACGCGGAAGATAGCATCTTCTCACGAGAGTTTTGCACGACATCGCGCAAAACTCTCGCGAGAAGGCGCTATCTTCCACAGTTTTTGTGCTACGTTTCGCGATGTTCCAGAAGCAAGTAAGTAGTGTGAAAATGGCCATAGTCTGATGCAGTGTAAGACAGCTTCATGTTTGTGATCACAGCATATATGCTTAACATCAGCCACTAGGGGGCAGTAGAACAGCAGGGTTTGAGTCCAGTGGCACCTTAAAGACCCACAAAATATTCGGGTTATAAGCCTTTGAGAGTAAAAGCTCTCTTCTTCAGATATGGGCAGGCAAGAATAACATTTAGAATAACATCTGAATTAAGTATGGTTCATATGATGTCATTAACAACCAACAGGAGAAACAGAAAGCAAGTTTTCCTTCTATACCATTATTAATGCAGTGACAAATAGAAATTGCAAGCTAATAGCAGGAAGAAAAAGCAAATTTGCATTGGCGCAGAGGGTAAGCTGCAGTACTGCAGCCCAAGCTCTGTTCATGACCTGAGTTCGATCCTGGCAGAAGCTGGGTTCAAGTAGCCGGCTCAAGGTTGACTCAGCCTTCCATCCTTCTGAGGTCAGTAAAATGAGTACCCAGTTTCCCAAGGGTAAAGTGTAGTTGACTGGGGAAGGCAATGACAAACCACCCCATAATAAAAGTCAGCCAAGAAAATTTTGTGATGGGACGTCCCCCCCATGGGTCAGTAATGCCTCGTGCTTGCGCAGTCTTACTATTAAGCCAGTCATTAAGCCTATAGACAACATTGTTTTTAAAAACCAACCAATTAATATCAATTAATATTGCCGAGTGGTGCTGTTAGCATTTGAGACACATTTGTTAAATATACTTTCAAAAATTTATTTTATTTACTTTATTTATTCAATTTATATACCGCCCATCCCCCAGGGGCTCTGTCATTATGTCATTATGTTGATAAAAATACTTCCAATATTGGATCAATTAAACTTGAATAGGTTTATGCAAGATTTGAGAATCAACCAGAATTAAGAGTAGCATGAAAGAAAAATGAGAAGATCTTGTAAATTTGTACATGCTTATGCCAACCTAAGATGTACAATTTTAAAATACTAGCAGGAGCAAAAAAAATGTATCTCATTAATCTAAATCATTTGAATTTCAACATTCCCCACTTCTCATGTTTAGCTCTATACTTAAGTAAAGCCAGCTGGATCAGACTAGTGGTCCATCTAGTTAAGCATTATGTTTCATGCGGCTGCCAGCTAGTTGCCCTAGAGAGCCTAACAAACAGAGGGCACAGAGGCCAAGGCCCCCTGATATTGCACCCTAGTGCTAGGTTTTAGAGGTTTACTGCCTCTGAATATGGAGGTCATGGTTCTTCACGGCTTGCAGCCACCCTAATCCTTCATGAATCTGTTTAAAGCCATCTAAGCTCATGGCCATCACTATCTACGCTGGCAGTGAATTCCACGACTGAATTACTCATTGAGTAAAGAAATAGTTCCTTTTGCCTGCCCCGCACCTATTGTCCATCAAATTACTTGGGTGCCCCTGAGTTCTAGTATTATGGAAGAAGAAAACATCTGCTTTCTCTACCCCATTCATAATTTTATAAATGTATACCAGGTCCCACCTTAGCCATATTTTTTCCCCTAGAGTGAAAATCCCCAGGATTTTTTTTTCACAGGAAGGTGCTCCAACATCTTAATCACCTTGGTTGTCCTCTCTTGTGCTTTCCCCAGTTTTCAGAGACATGGTGACCAGAACTCCACACAGTATTCCAAATGAGATTGCACCACGGGCACAACAACATTTGTCATTTTATTCCCAACCCCTTTTCTAATAATCCCCTGCGTGGAGTTTGCTTTTTTCACCACTGCTGCACTCTGATAGTTTCATTGAGCCATCCACTATAACTTCAGGATCTTTTCAGTCTTGGTCCCAGTCAGTTCGAAACCCATCAGAATACATCTAAAGTTAGGGTTTTTAATTTTTTAAAAAATATAGAAATGTATTTAAAAAGAAAAGATGTAACAATAGAAAGTGCATAAAAACTTATACAAATACTACATTTGGGATTAGTTTGAAATTTATACAAACTTAGTACATTTGAAATTAGTTTAAAACATATACACTACATTTGAAATGAGGTTAAACTAATAGAAAGATACAGTCAAAATTTATAATAACAGAGCTTAACTGTGTAATAGCTTTCCTTCCCTCTCCTTGGTTACTTATACAATCTTTAATATCAACTGTTTTGGTTAATCATTTCCCTAGTTAATCTTCTTATCTTTGTACTGAGTTACCTTAATTAATCTTAATTTTATCCTAAATAGTCAAAGAAAGCCTTCAATTTCCCCCAAAATTCAGCTATTTGTCTATTATGTACATAAGTGGTTAATTTGGCCATTGATGGATATTTATAGATCTTATCTATCCACCCTGACACATCAGGGCACATATCTACTTTCCATTTTGCTGCGCATAGCACTCTTACTGCTGTCACCATGTAACAGGAAAGGTCTCCCTGTTCTTTTCTGACATTATTTTGGAAGATGTTTAATTGCATGTTTTTTGGATTTAGCTCAAATCTGAATTTGAAAATTTTCTGCATCTCTTCATGTATCTTTATCCAATATTTTTGCGCTTTCTTACAAGTCCACCACATATGATAAAATGTTGCATCCGTGCATTGACATTTCCAGCACTGTCCACTAACCCTTACTGATTCTCGCAATGTCTTTGGGAGTAGTGTACCATCTAAAAAACATTTTGTACTAATTCTCTCTAAGTAACTGATAGCTTGTAAATTTTATATCCTTGGTCCATAGAGCAAAGGACTCTGGCACTTGGTGGGACCCAAAAAGTTGGACTTTGCCTACCCTGAAGTGTTTTCAAAAGACAACCATTTGCTTGGCTTGGCTGCAAGTTTCTGTTCTTTGTTGTACTTAGGTGTTTGGTTTAAAAAACAGTTGTATTGCTTTGATCATTGAAAGGTTTGGTTTAAAGAAATGTCTTAAATTACATTTGTGTTGCAAGTTTGATTTCTAAATTAGCCCGATAGAATCCGAACAAAAAAAAAGAAAGAGATCATATACATACTTCGGCTCTCGTCACAAGCAATTTTGAAAGCACTTGGAATAGGCTGGAGCTTGCAGTTGTATTTCCCCCTTGTACACAATCACTTTCTCTTAATATAATTTCTGAGCATCCTTAATGTCATATATATTTCTTTTTCATGTGCATGATTTGGCTTGTATTTTTATTTATTTGTTTATTTGTTGTCCACTTTTCTCACTGTGACTCAAGGCAGATAACATAGTGTATGTTAATATGACTGACATCTGAGATATTCAATAAACAATACAATAGGTATGCACATGAAAATTGAAAAGAAGAAATCTGATATAGAGCTGAAAGAATGCTGAAAGAAAGCATAAATAATTAAACATCAGGATTTGAGTTTAGTGGCACCTTACAGACCAACACAATACTCAGGGTATAAGCTTTTGAGAGTCAAAGCCCCCTTATTCAAATAGATGTATCTGAGTCTGAAGAAGGGAACTTTGACAAAAGCTTATACACTGAATATCTTGTTGGTCTCTAAAGTGCCACTGGACTCATATACTGCCGTTCTACAGCAGAACAACACAGCAACCTACCAGTAATTAAACATGACATAATAAACAGTGTAGAAACCACCCAGTAGGAACATACTTACAGCAACAGACAGTATATGTAGTATAATCTATAGTCCCTATCTCTTTACTAATGCATCTCATTGAACCTTTTCCTTACATACAGCCTGTGTAAAAAAGCCCTCCTGAATAATTGCACAATTTGTGCAAAATCCAAGAGAGTGGCAGCCCTCCTAATATCATCAGGCAGATATTCCATAAGGTGGGGGCCATTACAGAGAATGCATGTGTATGGGTGGTTGTTGATTTTGCCCTTTTGGAGGGTGGTACCTGCAGTAGATGAGCAAAGTGCCATGGTAGAGCATAGGGAAAGAGGTGGTCTCGCAGATACAAGGGACCAAGGTCATGGAGGGCTTTATATGTAATTCAGTTCAATTTATATACCACCCTTCAAGGACAACTTAACAACCACTCAGAGCTGTTTACAAATTATGTTATTATTATGCCCACAACAATCACCCTGTGAGGTGGGTGAGGCTGAGAGAGCTCTGGAAGAGCTGTGACTGATCGAAGGTCACCCAGCTGGCTTCAAGCAGAAGAGTGAGGAATGAAACCTGATACTCCAGATTAGAGTCCTGCCGCTTTTAACCACTACACCAAACTGGCTCTTGTAATAGCCAATACCTTGAATTGATCCCGGTAACTAATGGGAAGCCAATGAAGTGACTGCAGAATGGGAGCAATATGCATGGTCTGCCTAGCTGCCAATAATAAGCACGCTGCAGCATTCTGCACAACTGGTGTCTCTGAGCTGAGGAGAGACTCATGCAGAGTACATTACAGTAGTCTAGTCTCAAGGTTACCAGGTATGGATCCAGGTGGCCAGATTGGTCGTGTCAAGGGGATCACCTTGCATGCTAAACTGCGTTGGAAGAAGGCAGTTTTTACACATAAACATTAACTTCTCCAGCAACAATGCCGGATCAAGTATAACCCCTGGGCCAGTGTTTCCCAATCAGGGTTTCATGGAACTCTGTGGTTCCTCAGGACCAGAGGTTCCATGAGAAATCATGGAATAAATAAATAAAAAATAATCTGAAGTACCATGAAAAATTCCAAATATCACTTGCAATATTGTGGTTATTAAGGTTATGTAAGCATGCATGCACACACAAAACAATTCTTTAGAACTGATTTTCTTGACAACAATTTAGCAGTAATTGAACTGTGCTCCCCAACATCAACTTTTTCTAGCCAGTAAACATGGGGGGGGGGCTCCATAGAGAAAAGATTGGGAAACACTGCCTTGGGCTGTTAACCAAATCTGCAATGGTAAACTGAACTCCACTGAAGGCAGAAAGCAAAACGTCCTTCAAGGTCTCTGCCTTCTCAACCAGCATCACTTTTTTGTCTGGGTTCAGTTTCAATTTGTTCACTTTCAGTCATTTGACCACAACTGTCAGGCAGTAACACAGGACCACTAGTGCATCACCAGGGGATTTGGATAGTGAAATATAGAGCTGAGTATCATCTGCATGTTGATGACATCCAATTCCATAGCTATGATTAATTTCTCTTAAAAGCTTTACATAGAAGCCTATGTAAAGGCTTTATATAGGATAACATGGGAGATAAGCCTGGGCTCTCTGGAATGAGTTGTCTGTCTCTCTCTTTTTTAATTATTAAATATAAATTTAAACATCAATCAATTAAACATGTATACAATAACAAAGTGCAATCAGATCTTGTATAGTCAACATTATCGTTCATTACTTATAGAAATGGTGCATTGCTCTATCCATTATTTTTTATGTCTCTCTCTCTATTTTAAATGATCTCTAATACATACATTTTAGTTCCTGGTTTGTGTTTGTGATACTGTTTCATTTTGAAATGTGTTCAAACTGAAGTGGCTCAATATCATCTGCAAGGATATTGCTTGGTAGAAAATATATGCTACTGTAATACAGACCTCTTAGATGTACAGAGTGTTTTCTCTGCATGTATTTAATACATCTATTTTCCTTCAACACTTGTGTGTTTATTGTCCTCAGATCAAAAAGAACCATTGCTCCTTGGCAACACATTGCGTTCTGCAGTTGATCTACTCCAAGCCCCACCCTTACATTGCTACGGTACCAAATTTATTTCAAGCTTGGAAACCCTACTCTAAAGAAGAAAGGTCCATTCCTGACTTTCATGGCTAATGTACAACTATCCTACATTAATTTATCTAATCCCCTTTGAAAAACATTACTTGAACCTCTTTTTAAACCAATTTGTGCAATGGACCATTGTGTGCTGTTATAACGAATTCTGTCAATTATTCATAAAGAACTACTATTTTTCTATTGGTCTTGCCTGAATTTATTGTTGGTTGATTTCACTGGATGAATCACTTGGGCTTCCCAGGCCTATGATTATTGCCACTAAATTCTACTTGCTCCCTCCCACACACACACACACACACACACACTTCAGACTAATCAGCAAATATTTAACAAGTTGTTTTGTCTTACACTTTTCCCAGACTCCATAAATGTCTTTGATATGACTAGGAGACAAAAAGTCCGAATATATATTTGGTATAGGCAGACCAAAAAAGAAAATACACAAACAATTCTATGCAGCCACAATAAAGGTGTTAATTAAAGATAAGAATTTCATTGCCATAGAGTTTACGTGTAACATCAAAAGCTTTTCAGGTATTTCCTAAGTCATCACGGAATGAAGAGCTTTTCCTTAAAGAGGCATACTTCTACTGAAAGTTTAGCATTTGGCATCGAACTTTCCTTTTTCTTGAAAGCAGCTGGCATGCACCATCCCTGAACATTTTGCAGGGCAGTGGGAAGTTGTCTCTGCCAAGGCTGGTTTACTCTGATGGGCCTAGAGCCCTTTCAAATGAAAATAATGGATGTCCCGTGCCAAGAAAAAGCCTTAAATTAGTTGGAAAGTGTTTGAGACCATGTTTTTTTTCCCTTGCTGAAATAGATTAATTAGTATGATATATTAAAAGATGACAGACGAGGGCTTTATTAGAATCAGATTATTAGCACTGCTTAAAAAAAATGGTTTTCACCCCTCTTTCTTTTAAAGATGTAAGCCATAGAGGGACACTACAAATAACCATAAATTAAAATGAAAAATGGCTGCTAAATAGCTATTCATAATCAATGTGGCTGAATCCAAATGGCAGCTTCCCATGCTACTATTTGCAAGATGTAGCGCTAATGCAAAGGTGCAAGAGACAGTGGCCACAAGAAAAAGACCTCATACTGTATACAGGGTTTATACAACCAACCCTGAATAAATCCCTCATTTTCTCTGGGCCCACCATGCTGATGCTGCAAATCTCTTTCAACTGTTTGGACCACCAGGGATCAGCAAGAAGGTTTAGCACCATCCCCTTGTGGAATTATGAGGGCTGGGAACACAAAGTATTCAAGGAGGGAAAAAAAACTTTTCCTCTGAGCTGACCCTTTAAGTGGCTTCTTTATCCATTTAACAGACTGAATTAAACAATTGGTTCATGGTTTCATATGCTTACTTGCAGAAAAGAAATTGTCTTGGTTGCATATAAATATTGGGGTGTACTTTTGTTTCAGAATCGATTATGCTCTGAAATCAATCACCCCACTTCAAAACCACTTTGGAGGTACCCATAATGAAGCAAGATACCACTGTAGGGCTCTGATCTGAAACAAGACTGACTGATGCCGCTCCGAGTATCTAAGGATAGCTGGCTGCTTTGTTTGATGGTTTCTCCAGCCCCCTCCCCTTTTTTTTGTCTGTCTCTAACTTGGATCTCAAGGTAAGCAGGGTTAGCCCTAATTAGTACTTGGATAGGAGACCACACAGAGGCAGGCAATGGCAAACCAAGTCTCTCTTGTCTTGAAAATCCTTTAGGGTCGCCAGAAGTCAGCAGCAACTTGATGGCACTTTACACAGACACACAGGTGCCTAGAACCTCTCCTCTCCTATATATGGAAGATGGCTTCCAAACAGGGGAGAGTCAAACAAGAAATACTGTGATTGGCAGCTCCAAGGTGATAGGTGATAGCTGAACAGCAGTTGGATGAAAGAAGCTAATTGGTGCTTCGTTAGCTTTCTTTCTGAATCAGTGTGATTCTTGGAAGGGGACTGCAACAGCATGAAACACGTGACATAGGTCTTGTGTTAAAGGTTTTCTCTGCCCTGAGCTGTCTCCTATCGGACTGATTGTTTGTAAGAGCTTCTGGTACTGTTGTTTTTTAAATCAATAAATTCTCATTCTATTCTTTCTAAATCGTCCCTAAGATCCCCAATGTGGTGTCCATGGGGTTTATTTCTTGGTGTTCTCTTGCTTCTTGAGTCTTGGGAATAAAATTCAAAGTGACTTGGATAGCAGTAAAAACCTGGGAGTTTCAGATGGCTCCCTGCCAGCAAAGCATTGAACCTAAGACAGGCATAGCCATGCACCTTTGCTGTGGCTATAGATTCAGACTTTTTTCATCTTTGAGCCTAGCTGAGGCTAAAGAGGAAGCAACCCCTGCCTTTTTTTGGAAACTGAAACCAAAGAGTATCTCCTTGCCAAAGCAGGCATTTCATGTTTGCCCTTGAGTTGGAATATAATACCCTGCCTCAAAATTCCAAAAGTGCCGACATTCTTGACAAGTGTAATGACCCCATACTACAAATGAAAAAGGTAAGGTAATCTCGTCTCAGGCTATCCTTCTATCATGTACCCCAGGTCAAACAGTGGGTATCTGTTCTGCAACTTCTTCCTAAACCAGCATTAACCTAGTTTTCTAAGGTTTGGATATGGGCATGTGGTGCAGGGCTTCCCATTTTACCTGGACAGTTCAGGTAGGAGTTATGCTGCAGCAGCTCTCAGACTATCAATATAACATACTGGAACTAATTTGTTTGCAGGAATTAATCCTGGAAACAAAAGGAGAAAAATAAGATATTTCAAACACTGGGGGCTACAAAAAATATTGAGCAATTTTCTAAACACCAATATATCCAGAATTCCAAATAAACCCTGAATTCGACTATATGGCAGTATTTTTGGACGTTAATATTGGGAATACTAAATATATATGGTATTCCAGATACCCAAATCCAAAAAAATATCATTTTTTTTAGTGCACACCCATAGCTTCTGTATGTCAGGTTTCCCTGCTCCGATCCCTCAGAAATGACTGGTCTCACTAGGGCTTTTGCAATTGTTTTTGAAAAACTGACAGCAGAATATCATGATATTAATATACCTTTGTAACTATAGTTGCAGCAGGTTCACTGAATTTTCAGCTTTTGTTTATTTAAAAAAATGTGTGCGTGTATCTAGCCCCTTCCCTTTTCCCTTGTCTTTGCAAAGGAAGGAGCTAGAGATTATTGTTTTTTTTAAATGAAAGCTGAGAATCCAGAGAAGCTGCTATGGCTGTCATTACAATGGTTTATCTATGTATCGGTATTATAGTGTTAGTTGTTTTTTTTTAAAGCCGCCCAAGGTGGAGAGGAGAAGAAATGTTTGCCATGGGAACAGGGCTGGGGAAATGGCTTCCGTGCAGGCTGGAAAATCCAAATTTTCCCATGCACACGGCAACTCTCCAGGCTTTACTTCCGTCTTTCCCAATACTTCAGAGCAAGGCCAGTTTGAGAAAGACTGGAGTCAAGCTGAGGATAGCCTCAGAAATACATGAATGCTCCACAATGCTGCGTGAAAACAAGGAGGCAAAACCCACCTCCCAAAAACATTGAACTGAAAGATGGCCTGTGCTTAGGAGACAATTATGACTCCCTGCTGAAGACAAGACTTACTATTTATTGTCCTTAAAGCAGAGTTTATGCTAGTTTGTTCACTTGGTTTAACAAATTGAACATGAAGTCAACATTTCATTTTCTTTCCATTTGGGTATAAATACTGAAATATTTTCCTAGACTTACAGTGCAATCCAAAACAGAGTTACTCCAATCTAAACCTATGCCCATGGGCTTAGACTGGAGTAACTCTGTTTAGGATTACACTATTAGGCTGTTGTCTTTTAGGTTGTTAAATGTATGCTTATGGTTGTTGGGGTTTTTTACAATAACATTTATTTTTTGGTAAATAAGTTAATCTACTTCACACAGCTTGAAAAGCAATTGGAAGGTTGCTTCCCCTGGAACTGCAAGCATTTTAAGACTATAGAATTGTTAGCAATGAGATGTCATTGTTAGTGAAGATACACTGAGATTTAGAAAACTAATGGCTGAGTCACCCACATGTAGCTTCACAGCCTCTAGGCAAAAAGAAAAAGTTTTCAATATATTCCAGAAGCTAAGTTTCTGGTGGTCTGCCCCTCTAATGGCCTTGTGGTAAGTGAATATTCACTCTTGATTAAAAGATACCCAAGGCAACAGACAGAGATTGTCACACCAGCAGTGCTCAAAACTCTTTTGCCAAGGAAGAACCTGAAATGCTGACATGTTTGAAAAGTGTGCAAATGAAGAGAGGTGGCATTTGGATGGGGTCTAAACTGAGAACAGCAATTCCTGCTCAGCTGCCAAGCCTGTCATTAGCACTGATTGATACTAAGAAATAGTCACTGGAAGTAATGGGCAGTGGAGGTGTTATTTTATTTATAGTATATATATAAATATGGGGAATATCAATGGGCTATGTCTCTTGATTTAACAGAACTGAGCAAATTTCTCTCATACAATGAATGTGTCAGGCAGCTTATAACAGTTAAGGAAGGGAATCAAATGCCATTTAGCTTTGAGGTACAAACAAATTGAAGATGTTCTGCCATTAATAAATTACTTGCTGCATTCTCATTAGAGAAATCTTTTCTATTCGTGTTTTGTTCTTTCTATATTTTATATGGTATCAGTTACTTTCACTGGTACATTCTTTGTTGACTTGGCTTCATTTTCACATTATTTGTGACTTTTGCCAGCTATAAAATATTAAGGTGATGCATGTATAATAAAACATATATGAAATTCAGTAAAATTCCAGTTAATCACATAAGATAGGACATGGAAAAATAAAACCAGGTATAGTTATATCTTTGATCTCTTCAGCATGTTACTAATTCGTAACATCTAGTGAATCACTACTTAAAAACAAAAACTCTATTTCCATATATGATCTGATCCTTTATTATTTCACTAATTTTCCATTTAGTGTCTCATAAAAAGAACACTGGCTAACCAGCCAATCAACAGGGATATCACTACAGATGGTGTCAAAAGCTGTTTAGAAGTCCAAGGGAATTTATAAGGATGTATGGGTTATCCACTAGCATGACCAAAGCTGTATTTTTTTTTACATTATTCCTTTTGAAAACCAAGTTTTAAAAAAGATAAAAGTACATTATTGACTTGAAATGGTTCCCAATTGCTTTATTCTTACTTTCAATCAGTCTCCAATATAATATTCTTAGGCAAGATGTTCAAGCATGTCTAGCTCCACTTCAATCTGAATATTATCTTGGGTTAGTACTGAAATAGCTCTGATCACGCTAGTGGATACTGGGAGATGGATAATGGAAGTACATCCTTGTAAATTCCCTTGGACTTCTCAGCAGCTATTGACACCATCAATAGTGATATCCTTGTTGATTGGATAATTAGCATTGGATTGGGGGGAGTTTCAGATGAATGTGCTAGGCGACCGTTACTCCATTCCATAGCTATTGGTACATGGGATGCTCTTGTTGTCTCACATGAAAGGGTTGTGTGGGTCATCTGGAATGTTGAGGTGCAATGCCCCCTATATGTGGAAGACATTTCCAGATGATTCAAGGGATAATTCTAGTATGAGTGTGTGATATTAGTAACATGAACATGATATGGGCAAACAAACTGAATTTAGACGAGTTAACTGGAAGTAGGTGTACATGTTGGATGGGATTTTAAGACTCGGGTTTGCAGCTGTTTGGGTGTACACTTGGATCCAGCATTGCTCCTGGATCTCCAAATGGAAACGGCAGCAAAGATTGTTTCTTTCATCAATAAAACTGGTATGCCAACTGCATTCCCTCCCTATGCAAAAAGGAGAGACAAATACTAACTTTATAAATTTTGTCCCTTTGGAACACACAAGATTACATTTTCAGCAGCATCCAGAGATCATATATGGCAGCAGCCAATTTTTCCACTGAAAGACTTTTAAAGATATCTTTTTTAAAAGTAAGAAGTTACTCCTCAAGTTTTCTGCCTGTTGGAACCCCTGGATGACAGTTTCTGCTTTGGTTTTTTTTTAAAAAAAATAATTGAGTTGCCAACTCATATTTTGAACAAGTAGAGAGGAATTGTTACCACTGTTCTTGAGTTCTCCAGCTGAAAGAAGATTTCAAGAACAGCTTGAAACTTTCCTGCTGCAAGGGAAGACCAGACTCTCACTAGGGAACTTGTCTTGAATTAAAATCAACTGAACTGTTCAATTTTTAAAAATTGATGCGATTCACAGGAAGACTTTTGTTCTGCTTTCTGTTACTTTGACCAGGGATTGAGTAATGCAGGAAACTATTATACTGCCACTTTTTTTTCCCCAAAAGAGAGAGAGAGAGAGAGAGAGAGAGAGAGAGAGAAGCAACTTCAGCAAGTCGTAATTTATGAACTGACTTTGGGGAAAACCTAATAAAAGCTGTCTGCTGAACTTTTTCCGCAGACAAAGCCAAAATGACACAAGGAAAGCAGGGAGAGGATTGTTAAATATAACACACATTTTAGCACCAAGAAAGCAGATTTTTTAGCTGTTTTGTATCTGTCATTTCTTCTGACTGCTTTTTAGCCAGTGGCTAAATTCCTAAGTAGAGCTTGCAAACGAGCGCCAGGAAGGATGGGGGCTTGGATCACATTTTCACTCTTGCATTGCATGGCTCCTTAAATGTTATGAGAGTCAAACTACATGCTGTGATGGGGATCCCCAACAGGATTCTCTGAAATGTAATTTAGTGGCAAAAGGCAGCATCAGAGGAGGGAGGCAATATTGATTACCCCTATGGTGCTGGAGAAGGGAGGGCAGTTTTGCTGTGCTAGAGAGGAAAAATACAGGCACAATATGGACACCTTTTGGGGTCATTTTCAGTCAACAAAACAAAATGTTCAGGGGAATAGTTAACCTATCCATCCCAATTCCGCTGGTGTTCCCCAAAGCTGCTTTGTTTTGTTTTGGAAATAAATTTCCCGTTAGGAGATCCAGGATCCATTGTCCCAAATGCCACATGTAGCTTGACGTCCAGCTTTAACTGTTTGTGATGGGTGTTGTTTGAGGCTACCCTTGCGGATGACTCAGAACCTTCAGTTCAGTGCCAACTGTTGGGGCCTTCTTCCCCTGAATGGTAAGAGCCAGAAGCAGGTGCTGCCTTTACTTCATCAGCTGTACCGGTTGAGTCTTTTATCTAATGAAGCCCCTCCACCAACAGAGACTTTACAGAATGTGGCTCCCTTTATCAGTCCTCTACCTATCTCTAGTCATCATCTGTCCTTCAGTTATCTTCTATTTGTACAATGTGAGCTCTAGAAGCAGGACCTTTATACCTTCGGACCTGAGACTGTGAAGTCATCTCCCTTTGAAATCCTTCTCTCTCTCTCTCTCTCTCAGGATGGACAATGGAATTTTCCTTGTATGTCAGACCTTTTGGATTTATCCCAAGAGTGACTTTCTTGATTGCCCATTATATTTTCTAGTCTTTCATTTGTCAATTCTATTTTGTTATAGTGTCATTTAACACTGGAAAAAAATAAGGCTCTTAAAACAGTTGTTGGGATTTTGTCTACCACACAAGAACAATAATAATCCTGTTGAAGCTGTGCTTTCTCTGCTCCCTTCTTTTGTGTTTGAGAAGGCAGGCACAGCTAAGCCCACCATTTTATACACCAGTTAAGTTCAAAGTATTTACTGATAAATGTTTGGGACCTGGTAAGTCTCAGATAAGCACAGCGGTCTCCCATTAACAGCTTCACACCTATTGAGAGCAATATGATCCCCTAAGAACATTCACCTTAGTGTGTTTATGATCAGGGCACCTTTCGTACCTTTATATTGCTGTGAATCTTTCTCTCTCTGTCTCCTGCGTCAGAGGTATCTGTTGACAGATGGCTCCCTCTGAGGAGAACAGAACCACGGAAGGGGAGCTGGGCCCTTTTAAGCTGCAAGTCACTGGGAAGAAGTAGGAACTGTGATATTGCTGTGGCTCAGGAAAGGAACAGAGAGAGCCTGTCATTATACTCAGGCTGTCACCAAACCGCCATGTTCTCATCAACGAGCCCTTAGGCTACTGGCAGTGGGCTAATCTCACAGTAACTGTAGACATAAATGCTAGTTTTGAGAAATCAATCATACTCTAGTGTCAGGCAATGAGACCGAGGGCTGGCTATGCAAATAGAGGTAATTCAGATCCCAGTGACTCCCACTGAGTAGTACCAAAGATAAAAGTAAAATGATTTAGGCAACATGAGAAGGCCTCACCACTATCTCCATAGATTGTCTATGGAATACTTGCCTTTACTTCCTCCTATATAATTGAATGGCTGCCATTTGCTAGTGGGATGGGGGGGAGGTTGACAGGAAATAAACAGTTGCCCTTAGGAATAATGTCAAGATTGGCATGGTGAAGCATTTGTCAGTCTTGGTAGAAAGCCCACTACAAACCAGAAGTACTTACCCCCCCCCATCCACTCCCATGGAAAACTGAGATCACTCATGAGGTCCTGGAGTATCAAATGGACCTCTGGGGCAATTTCCCTTTTCGTGGCTGGAGAAGCACCTGGCAGTAGCAGCATATGAGTTTTCATTTTCCTTTTAGGCCTGCCAGCACTGCAGGATTGAAGAGGTTGTGTTCTATTTCCTTCTTCTCAGGGATGTCTGTGCGTCACACATACTCAACTATCTAGTATATGTGTGTAGCTCCCTTCATCCAAGGAGGAACCATACATGGATCTCTCTTCCTCAGAAAGAATGGATGACTGTTATGACCCTTTTTTTCTCTTGGGTAGATTTTGCCTTTATACTTTCTCTTACACCCTCTGGGTACATTGCTGCCACCAGGAATATTATATTCCAAGATATTTTATTTAAATTTCCACTTTAGTAACGTGTTCAAGCATCAGGCTCTTTCTTGGTACTATGTGGCCCTGAGGATAGGAATGGGATATAGGAACAACAGATACTTTGGGATATTAAAAAAAACACAAAGTAAACTTTTATTTTTGTAAGAAGCGTATCAGTTTCATATTATTTCTTAAGCTTGATGGTTTCAAAGTGTTATTGGTTCTTAAAGTTTCTTTTCATAGACACAGTAACATAGATCTTCTCTCAGGCTTCACACACAGTTTGCCTGCTTCAGATATCAACCTCTGACTCGATTAGACTTCCTCTCTCAGGTGCACACAGTTTGCCTGCTTCAAATAGAATGAATATATAGTCTCACAGACACACACAGTTCAGGCTTCCACACAGGTTGACTCTCTCAAAAATACAGTCACTTTCAGGCTGCACTCGGCTCGCCTCTTTTGCCCTGACTCAATATTTCTCTCAGAACTGCTTAAAAATACTCAGACTGCACACAGTTTGCCTCTCTTGCCCTGACTGAATCTTTTCTCTCCCTCAATAACTAAAAACTGCATTCATGCCACCCACACTCTCAGTCATCAACCAATCATATTGCTCACTCATCCCTCTCTTTCACCCCCATACTTCATCCGTACCACACCAAGCATTTAAAGACACACACACTTAGAATCATTACAATGACCCTATCCAGACTTACTTTATGCACTTGAAACATTGAACATTGGACACATGTAAGACTGGACTATGCTTGGCACATGCTTATCAATCAAATCAATTCTATGTGAGCTTGTATCAACTCAATTTAGCAAACAAAGCTGAATTACTGTATCCATTCCTGTCAAATTATACATGGTTTTTTTATTGAGGGGAGGGAGCAGATTCCTCAGAAATAAAGCAGCTGAAACTGTCTGAGTGAAATCCTTCCCACTTGTAACATATACTGTTATTTTGTGTGGTTTTCCTGTCTCTTTCTACACAGGCATATACATATGTATTTTCATTTAATGAAAGACTTGTCCTGCTGGGAATATTGACTAAAACCCTGAAAGTTTCACATGGCGACAGGTAACCTCTCCCTTGATATAGTGTTTTTCTCCTTTCATAAGCACCAGCTGTATAATTAGTGCATTTTATTATAAGGACACAGTAATTAAATCTATTCAGCAAGACAGCCTTTGTTCCCAGGGCACTGGAGAAGTCATTAATCTTGCACACCATGCTAGCAACAGTGAGCAAGCTGTGTAATACACTGTAGCCTGGCACTGCCATGGCAGACACAGAATTATTATACTTCCAGCAAAAGCATTGACAATGAACAGGCCTGCCTCTATTTGTGTTCTCCTACCAACTCCCACAGAAGAAGTATTATTGAGTCTACTTTTTATGTTTTGCTTATTAACATCCATAACTTTCACCTGTTATTGCATACCAAGGCTAAGCTGCTTCTGCCATCTTGTGGTGCAACTATAGTTTATTCTTTAAGATGAACTTTGCTTGCTCCCAAGGTTCCCATGGCTCATTATATACCAGATATGTTGTATAACCATGACATTTTAGACTGACCAGGACTAAGTAGAGTAATTATGCTACAATTTATATTATGTAGCTTTCCAGTTGTTCATTTTAACATGTTACAACTCCAGTTTGGGTCTTTGGGAGTAAAGTAAAAGCCTAAACAAATAATATAGATGCTTCTCTCCCCCGCAGTCATTTTAAAAATCAAAAGTGCAGGCTTCAAAGTTTGGTGAAACTCCTAAACCAAGGACACATTCTCAAATGATGAGAAAAGCAGCTTTGATCTCAAGAGGCCGCCCCAGCTATATTATGGAGTTTGCTTCTTTCATGACCTGGCAGGGAGTGGGGGGGCGGACAAGTCCCCCAAACTGTCACCAACCAAAGGAACAGTCCAGCAAAGGAGAGAGTCACGACCAAAGGAAGCCAAGATGTGACTCTTTGTAGTGGTATAATGTCCATAGTCATTCTCATAGTAACTTGGTGAAATTGTAAATACAATATGGCACATTGCCTTTTTAAATCAAATAACAGGAATGGGTCTGTTGACTTCACTGGACATTTTCAAGAAGAAGCTGGATGAATATTTGTCAGAGATGCTTTAGGCTCATCCTGCATTGGGCAGGGGGTTGGCCTAGAAGGTCTGTATGGCCCCTTCCAACTCTGTGATTCTGTGGTTCTGTGATTCTGTGACTTCTGCATCTTCCAGTTCTTCAAATCAGATGTTGATTTAAGGATATGTGGCATCAAGTTACTTCTGAATTATGTAGACTATATGAATTAAGGACCTCCAGAATCTCCTATCATTAACAGCCTGGTTCTGGTCTTGCAGACTGAAAGCTGCAGCTTCTTTTACAGTGTCACCATGGTGTAGACATGGGAGATATAGGCAAAGATAAGCATCTTGTACCACTGCTGGCAATAGAATTAATGTAGTGAAGAAAACACATAAAAACACAAAGGACGTTGCAGATGAGGGACCAAGGACTGTAAAAGTATGAAGACAAAGAAAAGGAAACAAAAGAGGGAAAGCTTCCACTGTGTTTTTGCCCAAATAGTTGCCGTGCTGATGAGACCACCTCACCTGCGATCCCTGTGTCATTCAGATTTGATGGGGGCAGGACTAGATCTGTCCACTAGAAAGAAGATCCCACACAAGAAACTGCCACTCAAGTATTCTTACACCTGTCTTGCATGTTGGGCGATCCACATGCCTGAAATTTCAAAATGAACAAATACACACTTATTCCAAGGCAAAAAGAAGAAGACATGGAATGACAAATACAGCCTGTTTTCTTAACTGCATATAATGGGGACCCATAAGTGCTAGAAATTTTTGCTCAGAATCCAATTTGACCAAAGGGGGGGGGGGATGTCAGCTTATCACTTTGAGGCCTGTTCACAATATGTTTACTAACCATAGTATATTTACGATATTTATAACCATTTAAAATACTAATAAAACCAATTCATATAAAATAGCTAAACTCAGCTAATAATACTTTAACCTCAGCTAATAACAATATTTTAAACTGCATAAAACTCTGAGAATCTTCCTCAGATGGATTGGGCCTCCCCAAGAGATCTGAAGATCTAGTCCTGATACTGCAGGAATGTAGCTGGCCTGGCACATATTGTTCATTCCTCTACAGATATCCTGTGCCTGAAACTAGCATCTCCTCATCAAATGACTTCAGCCAGGTGCTAGGAAAGAAGAAACTGTGCTAGAGTGATGGTGCTTCTCTACTTATAGGAAATCAGCTCATAGTCCTGGCCCACCTTTATTTTCCACAAACCTTGTGCAACTGGACACATTGGCAGGAGCAGTTGGCCATAGCTTATGGAAACTCTGCCTACATATGGAATGCTTCGTCATATAAAAAAATAATTTCACCCACACAGAAACCCAGATTCTGTAGCCTAGCCTTCTCTCTAACAAGCTAATTTTCTGTGTGCCAGGACATCAGCCCTATTCACATGTTACAGTGAATGCACATACACCCTGCATGTAAAACTGTTTATAAGAATGAGCCAATGTGCACATGTTGTACAAATAAAAATGCGGATCAATACCCAGATAAATGTGGGGTTTCAATCACATGTTCAGTTGTATTTTGAGTTGTATGTTCTGTTGTATTGAATGTAGCATGAGAATTACACAATGCACATAATAAGGGAGATGGCTAGAATGACAGTGAATAAAGGCTCAGGCCAAATTTGAGAAGGGCTGGAGCTCATTTTAAAAGCTTCCTCCAAGGTGGTGATGGTGGTAAGAAACAGTATTCCTGTGCAACCATTGCATATGCACACTGTACTGTAGACCTGTGGAATTGTTGTAGGTGGTCAGAGGCCTGTTGGGTTCTGGCCTACAGGAGGAAGTGGATCGCTCCGTAGCACACTTTTGACCATTTTCCTCAATACTTGGCATATAAAAACTCTTGTATTTATTCCTACCTGGACTCTGCATCAGCAGTGACAAGATCAGATGATCCCAGAGTGCCGACTGACCCAGTTGCATGAGATACCTTTCAGCTTGTCTACTTTGAAGATTGGACAGAGTCCTTGGAAATTTAATTTCTTCCATGTGTTTATATGACCTGGTTACTTAAATCTGTTGGGAAGGGCAGTGGATTGGGTCCAGGAGACAGTAAATGCCTCCTTGAGAGGAGGGGTTGTCTCTGCCTTGAAATGGGCAGTGGTGTATCCGCTCCTAAAGAAAGCCACTCTGGACTAAAGAGAGTTGAATAACTACTGCCCTGTCTCAAATGGGCAATTCTGAGCAAGGTTTTGGGCAACTTCAGGGATTCCTGAAGTAAGTGAATTTTTAAAATCTGTTCCAATCCAATTTCAGATCTGCTTGTGGGACTGAAATAGCCTGTTGCATGACCTGTGGTGGAAGCTGCACGGGGGAGTGAGCCCTGTTCATTCCCTTAGACTGGGGAATTTTGATACCATTGATCATGGCATCCCTCTGGCAGTTTGGGGATGGATGAGGGCTCACAAGCGGAAACAATTCTGACAAAATGGAGGTGCTACAGGAGAGGGTGGGTGGCTCAGGAATTGAGCCTCATCCTGCTCTGGATGAGGTTGCACTCCTCCTAAAGGAGCACGTTCATAGCTTGGAGTGAAGCTGGACCTAGGCTTGCTGTTGGGTAAACACGTTGCTGTGGTTGCAAGGGCACCAGCTTTGGCAGCTGAGCCAGCTGCAGCCTTTCCTAGGGCAAAGAGGGCAAAAATACTCTGTATCTACTTTCTACATCATTGCTAACTTTGAAAACTCTAAAATAGATGCCCTTTGTTATTTTTATAAAGTAAAAACTCCCAAATGTTTTAGCTTTTCTCCATTAAAAACTTACTGCACTTTAAAAGCCAGTGCAACAGAGAAAAACTGTCTCTGGTCTCAAACAGTACTATGGTTACAGTGCCCTCTACTGAAATAAGGAGACCTAAGCAAAAAAAAAAAAAAAAAGGAAATATAGTTCTGTATTACTGTGGTATCTGTTCAACATACAAACTTAAAAATTTAAAAGTGCGGCTGATTTTCCCCTTTAAATTACGATACTGATGTCATTTCTGCACAGTTATTTAACAAATATTAAGAAGACTGGATTCTTAGTTTGCCCAGACAGAGCAATTAACCTGAGATGGATGGATATTTAGTATTTTTAATAAATAAATACATAAAGTACAGCTTCCTGAATAATCTTCACAGAAATACAGATGTTTCTTCCTTGTTCATATGCTGCATTAATTTATTTATTGTATTTTCCCATGCTTCTATGCACTATATTCAGTGGATCTTGGTCTCTGTTGAGTGTACATAGGATTGCAGCCTTAGACAATTACATACCCCTCCTTATTTTGTAGTCTTTTCACTTGGCAGGGGAAGGACCAGGAGGGACTAAGTCTAACACACACACACACACACACACACACACCATGAGGCTATGGCTGATTATCTGACAAGGCTGCATGAATTTAGATAACTCTGGCTGCTGACTGTGCCTGCGGAACTGCCAATATGGATAAACAATCTCTTATCTAGCTACTCTCACCCTGGCAGAAGTAGGATTTCACACATATAAGTCTGGATCAAGGCATATCTTGGAAAATGCTGCAGAAGAAGGCCAATTGATAAAGTACTACTGCACCTCTGGTGCAGTTAATTCATTAAAGCCACAGACTAGACCAACTGGGGTGGGATATCAAAGCTGGAATTCCACAGAAAATACATCATGACTATGCTACTGTCCATTCACAGATCCCTTGTAAAGCTCTGCAAAGCCTAGGTACTAATTTCTGCTTTGAGCCCAGCATTCTCTTATCCAGGGCTTTTTTTCTCTGGGGAAACCAGTGGTGGAACTCAGGGTAGCAGTTCAGCACCTGGGACAACTCCCAGCAGGAGGTGGCTACCCTGCCACCACACGCACACATGCAGGAAGTGACATCATTGCTCAGGGCGCTGCTGCCCCCAGGAGCACTGTAAAACAGAAGGCAGGGGAGGAGTCTCATTATGCAAACAGTGGGGTCTTTAAATTTTAAACCTATGGCTTCAGCTGACCAGCAGGGCTTCCCCGCCAGCCAGCTGAAGCATGCTGACGCGAGGTTACAAAGTGCCCCTTTCCCTGTGGCTGGCAAACCACACACAGACAGGATATTTACATTTTAAACTTCCGTGCCTTCAGCTGGCTAGCAGGGACTTCCCCACAGGCCAGCTGAAGCTGGGTTGCAAAGGGTCATTTTCCAAGTGGTGTGCAAGCCATGGAGAAAAAGGCTCTTTAAATTTTAAACCCTCACTGCTTCAGCTGGCTGGCTGGCACTTCCCTGCAGGTGAACTGAAGCTGGGTTGCAAAGGGCCCCTTTCCTCACAGTGTGCAAGGAGAAAGGGGACTTCCCCGCAGGACAGCTGAAGCAAGCCAGCATGGGTTGCAAAGGGCCTTTCTGCAGCTTGCACTAGGGCAGGCTAGCAGGAAGGAAGACACGCAGGACAGTGCCGTGGGAGCGCAGGAACAAGGAAGGGAAGGGCGGACTCACTGTCTGTCTGTCTGGAAATCTCCTGTGGTGTTCTCGGGGAGGCTCCATTCTGCCCGGGGGAATCGATGAAGTGGTGGTAGAGGCAGCTCCCCCTCAGCAAGCTGGGGTTCAGGGCCTGCTCCTGTTTCCCGTGCTGGCTCAGCATGCAGCTACAGAGCGGGAAGCCTTCGGCTGCACACAGGAAGGAAATGGAATCAGGTGGGTGGGGCCACCTGATCACTTTGGAGAGGTGCTGGAACACAGTTCCACCACGTTCCGGCTGAAAAAAAAGCCCTGCTTTTGTCTATATTCTCCACATTAAGTTATGCATATGATCGTTGAAAAAGTTACTGTATTTGATATCTGAATTCATTACAGAAGTATGTTAAGGTTTTGTGTTTCAAGAAAGCAAAAGTATACATACTATTACTGGATTCACTTAAAAAATACGGCAGTCTTTCTGCCAATGGGACCCCACCATTGTTTGGGGATTACAAAACTTAGATTCTGAGAAGATAAAGTTTGGTTCATAAACTGGACCTAGCTAGTAAATACTTTTTTCTATGATTGGCTGGAGCTACATGAAACTGTGGGTATAGTTTTAAACCTGTGACGGATGACACAATTTTACCTGGAAACTGCCATTTTCAAAGACAGAGCTGTGTGCTGGGGGATGGGGGAGGGATTTTCTCACAGCCCTCCTCATGCTGGCTCCCCCCTGACTCCAGCTGCTCATCTGCCCGCCTCCTTCCCACAGTCTGGGTGGCAGTGCAGGCCCTTGTGCACCACTGCCACTTCCTTCCTCCGGAAGTGTGGGCATGCAGCTACCCAAAGTTCAAGGGAAGAGAGTTAAGGCAGGAAGGAACTGGCGGTGGTGTGCAATGGCCTGCACTGTCACCCAGAGGGAGGGAGGGAGGCAGACAAGCAGCTAGAGTGGGGTGGATGGGAATGGAGCCGGATGAGCAGCCAGTAGTGGCAGCAACCAGGTGGAGGGCTATGAGGGGAATCACTCCCCTAACCCATTACCCAGGGTACAGCTCTGTCTTTGAAAACTACAGTTCCCAGGTAGTAGTAGTAGTAGTAGAAGTAGTAGTAGTAGTAGTAGTAGTAGTAGTATTCAATTTATATACTGCCCTTCAGGACAACTTAACATCCGCTCAGAGAGGTTTACAAAGTATGTCATTATTATGCTCATGACGATCCCCCTGTGAGGTGGGTGGGGCTGAGAGAGCTCTGGCAGAGCTGTGAGTGACCCAAGATCACCCAGCTGGCTTCAAGCAGAGGAGTGGGAAATCAAACCCGGTTCTACAGATTAGAGTCCTGCTGCTCTTAACCACTACACCAAACTGGCTATGGAGTGACTCAATTTTACCAGGAATCTTGTTCAGCTTGACCTTCAGTCAACCTTTTGATTTACTTGGCAAGAACAAAAAGAGTTTCTTTGCTGACTGTATAAATCAGACTGTGTAAGTCAGCTGTTGTGGCCTATTAATGGACTGTGGTAGAAACCCAAAGTCCTGAAATTTTTCCTCATCCTAGGAATACATTTTCACTGACCGCTGTAACTATCTTGGAAGGAAAAGACTTTGTTAATTTCTAACACTGACGAAGAGTACTGTTCATCAATGCTAATGTAAGCCCTCCTCATGGATATGGTCCAATACACTATCTCCCTTACCCCTTTAAAAAAAGGCCTACTTATCCATGCCAAGTTTCAAGAGGCAAAATAAGGTTTTTTGACTGTTGCCTGTGGTATTATGTTTTATTTATAGGAATGTTTTGATTTGAAGCTTCAGTTGTGTTACATATATTATTGCTTTCATGGAGCTGGTGTGAGCACCTTGAGTTTCCATATGGATGGAAAGGCAAGAAATTATTTTTATAAAGAAGTCAGATCAGGGCTAACGAGAGCTGCCTTCATATAGCTAAACAAACATCTAATTATCTATTTAAAACTTTTATCCTGCCTCTCCCACTGTTCAAGTCCACTTACCAACAAATTAAAACCAAATATTATAAAACTTGCACAAACATTACCATCTGTGGTAGATAAGAAACTACAGCCACAAATCAACAGCGTGAAAATGACAAATTAGAAAACAGCAGGCTAAAGACCCAAAATGGCAACAACTGACTCATTTGCCAAAGGATGACTTTCAAAAGGGGAGCTTTAAGAGTTCTTGAATCTCACCAAGGGGATACACTGAGGTATTTCCTTTTGAAGCTTATTCCAAATGGCTCCATTCCTCCCACTGATGATCTGATCATCCAAGGTGGCACAACTCTGAACAGGCGCCACATGAACATATGGCACTGCCTTATACTGAATCAGACCATAGTTCCTTCAGGGTTAGTCTACTCAGAATGTGGCTCTCCAGGGTCTCAGGCAGAGATCTTTCGCATCACCTACCACTTGATCCTTTGTCTCTAGACAAAATTTCCAAATTTGATACCTATAATTCAAATGTAAGAGCCCCCGGGGTGCAGAGTGGTAAACTTCAGTACTGCAGCCCAAACTCTGCTCGTGACCGAGTTCGACCCTGGCGGAAGCTGGGTTCAGGTAGCCGGCTCAAAGTTGACTCGATCTTCCATCCTTCCGAGGTCAGTAAAATGAGTACCCAGTTTCCTGGGGGTAAAGTGTAGATGACTGGGGAAGGCAATGGCAAACCACCCCATAACAAAAAGTCTGCCAAGAAAACATTGTGATGCAACATCCCACCATGGGTCAGTAATGACTTGGAGCTTGCACAGGGGACTACTTTTACCTTTAATTCGAATGTAAAAAACTATGACCCCCTTCCTTATTTATTAAACCATCTTTCCTGTTGACTATGATGGCTTAAAGAAATCTGACCCTCGTGAAAAAAAAATCAGCTACCACTGCTAGCCCTCCAGGAAATTCCTTGATAAATTAGCTGCTAAATCCTCACCTGAAAAGATTTATTTTATTTACAAAATGTAGACCCCACCTTTTTGCCTTCATCAGGGTCACCAAGGCAGCTAACTGGTTTAAAACATACATTATGAAAACATGTCATAAAAACCATTAATCCAAACAGAAACACATCATTAAAACAATAAAAACAAAGCTAAAAGCACACAAAAACATAAAAACAACAATTAAAACATAGGACAGGAAGGAGGGATCACTGAATGTCAGACAAAACAAAGAAATGTTCTCCTGCTGGTGGAAGACGACAATAGAAGGACGACAACAGAAGGAGCTAGGCAAGTCTGTCTGGGGACAGAATTTGGTGCTGACTGAAGACCCTCTCCTAAACTCCAAAGACACGGGCACCCAAAGCAATGCCTTAGAAGATGACTGTGTAGGTTGGTAAGCAGTCAGTTTAGATGGGAGCAGGCAGTCCTTCAGGTATGCTGGTCCCAAACCACATAGGGCCTTAAAGCACCTTTAAAGCACTAGCACCTTGAATGTACTGAGACTAGAATGATATGGTCTCTATGACCCCTTGATGCTGAAAAGAATGGTCTTCCAATTCCTGAGGAAAGGAGACAACCTAAGTGCTCTCCACAATTCTTCAGGGTGGGCATTTCTGAGTAGCTTATTTTGCCTTATAAAGTAGTAAGTTGAACTCAAAAGCTGCACGACGTCAAACTACTGTTCAGTAAAAATACCAGCTCATCAATTCTGTATTTCTAATCTAAACTCACAAGTCATCAAAGCTTTAGCCATAGACGTCAAAGGTGCATATCTATAAATCAGATTTGTCTGTAATCTGTGGCACAGCTCAGGAATCTTAACCGCTATTTCTCAAATATGAGAAGGAACTGATTTTTAAAAAGTGACATCCTTTAATCATTATTCAGCGATGGACAATCCTAAGCATTTATTAAATCTCCAGTGTACAGGTTCTCTTTGATGAGGCACATGTGCTGGAGGTTTCTAGTAATGAACATCTGGAAATTAATTCTCTAGAGTAAATGCTACAGAAATGGAAAATCTTTTTCTTATGCAAAGTCATTTGTGGTGCTGGTTTTAATCCATCCTCCAACCAAGACATCTTTACACCGGTATCCATAGCAACAGCTCTTTGTATTTCTTTACACAGAGCCTGGGCAAATAGTGTTAATTCAATTGAACCAGGGTTTACTTTGAGACCCTCCTTCATTATAGTTTCAAATTAGGGGCATACATTAACTTTAATGATTAAAATGACCTTTTGTGAGAATGGCTTCACCTTAATCAGTGAAAACACTGGGCATTACTTTTTGCCTGAGTCTCTTTGTTCTCTGGAGATTTTCTGTTTAGAAGACAGCCATTGCTGGCCACATGCCAAGACTGACAACTGAACTTTCTTGGAGGCAGTGATCTGTCTGTGGAACCAGTCATTCTGTATCTGAATCTTCCAGACAGTTTAGGTGGAACAGTTATCATCTAGTGAAGTGCCTTCCAGCTACAGGAGGAGAAAAGTGACTCATTCCACTGCACAGTCCAGACAGTTGATAACAATCAATAGGCTGGTTGTCAAGAAGAGAGAAGCTGTACAAATCATAAACAATCATAGATGCATGATTGGGGTGAGAGAGAAGAAAAAATCTGTATAGGAATGAAAGTAGTCCTGTAACTGTGACTTGAGGTGGGACATAGTATCATGAACAATTTGCAACAGATTATTTGCAATGGCAATGGAGTTTCCACATGGGAGTTCTTAATAGCAGTTATTAATTACTTCTAAAGTTTGCTGGTGGTGCAATGAGCAAAAACTGTGGCTGTGATGGAATGGCAGCTGAAAAATTGTATTTTTTGTGGGTGGGACCTTAGGAAATGTATTCATACCCATTCAGATAACGAGCAGGTTGGGGAAAGAGCATATGGGGGACTTTGAAAGGACAATTAGAGCATAACATAGTTTAAGGGTAGCTGTGTGGGTCTGCAGTAGAACAACAAGGTTTGAATCCTCTGACACCTTAAAGACAAGATTTTCAGAGTATGAGCCTTTGAAAGTCAAAGCTGCCTTCTTCCGATACAACAGTAGATGCTAGGAAAAAAACACTTGGGAGTTGCTCAACAGTAAGTTGTGCAGAGCATCTCAAGGCCTTGTACATGTTTTATTCATACCTGAAGATTCTGCTTTCTAAAGCACAACAAGACAGAAGACACAGACTGAAAAGGATGGCACTGCTGTTTCAGAGACAATAATTCATAAGCCCCAAACCCTTCCATTAAAACCTACTACCAGCAGAACAAATTGTGACCAAGCACAGGTCTATAACTGCAGTAAGTAGAATTGTTTAGGTCAATAAAACAACAATGTGCCTACGTGTTTCTTTTGTAGGACATGAAAGATGACAAAATGACTTCAATAAACAAGATAAATGATCACCCATTTTTAAAATAGCTAATTTGCAACACAATATTCATGAATGCATCACGTTGTGACTGTACAGATTCTTACCCAAAAAGGGGGCCAAAGGCAGTTCACATTCATTATATTATAGAAAATAACAGCAATTACAACAAACAGTTAAAACCACACAATAAATGGATATCATAACCATGTGGCAAAATGTTTGCCCTCATGTTTGCCCTTTAAAAAATTCCTTGTAACTAAAATATTTTTGCATACTTTACTATAAACTGGAAATACAGATAAACTCCTGACTTCTCACGGCAGATGGTTATGGATCAACAAGACAATGTTGTGAGGGAAGTCACTGGTTCATGAATTCAAATAAGGACAGAAGATCCCATTGGAACGTGGGACCCAGACTGTGAGGGTCCTGAAACAAATAGGCACTCTATGCAAATGTTACAAAACTGGTGTGATACGTTCACTCCAGCCAACAGACCACATTTTGCAATGTTTCAAGTTTCCAGATTGTCTTTAAGGACAACCCCATGTAGAGTGTGTTAAGAGCTGACAAGTACTATAGGTTACAATATAGCATAGATCAACTGATTCTCAAAAGGGATGACAATCTATTCAGAAAATGCAATTAGTAGAAGGCACTTTTGAACTAATAGTAATCCATTTTTCCATCAACAGGGCAGGATGTAATGAAATCTCAAACTCTTCACTGAATCAAGCAATAGGATCAAGCTATCCAGGGTTAGCAAAGCAATCCCTTCCAGAACATCATCTTTACCACCCAGCATCACCACTATCATATGGATTCTGTTTTAGCTTGGTTTTATGCAGTCATATCAATCACACACTGACAAGGGGTGGTAGAGTGTCTTCAGAATTCCCAGTTCAGAACTCCTAAGAGTGTATCAAGTATATGTGCATTACAAATTGTGTAATGCAAAGACTACTCTTTACTTCAAATTGGATGCCAGGCAAACCTGCATGGCTTGCAACCAAATTAACACAAATTCAAATGCCAAGCTACAGAGCACCACCCTTCTCTGGAACAGCCTTAAGAGAGGTGACTAGCCATTAGAAGGTAAAAGATGAACAGAACCTGAACAACAAAGCTGGAACCATTTGTTACGATCTTTCTCTCTTTAACATCACAGGGATAAGTCTTATACTGAGGGAAAGAGGATTGCGTTTATACCTTTACGAGTTTTCCTAAATTTTAAAATGCAGCCCCCAAATATATCCAGATAATTTCATAAGGTAAATACTGGTTTATCTGAATATGCGGGATGTACCTAAATAATTCCAAATATTTTTCGAGTATATATTGCACACCCCTACTCAAGATGTCAATTCAGCACAGCAGTTTTGTGATCAAAACTCATTACTGACAACAGTTTAAATAGTGCAGACTCTTTTAGACAGCTTATTTGTCAAAGAAAAATAAACAGTGAATTCTCCCCACGGTTAAGGAGTAAGATCACACAACTTTTCCAAGCACCATGACCCTATTCATGCTTCGCTGGAGTAGAAGCAGGATGTTTCAGGAACTATACACAAGGAGGACACTTTCTTCAGTGCCCTAACTTCTCATGTACAGCCACTTAACTCTGTGGAACATGAAGTAGAGATAAGCTTCAAGTCACATTACTTTTGACTGTGGGATAGATGATACACAACTCCTCTGCACGCTAACTTTTGAACCAATCTCTACCTTTTGCAATATCTGGAAAATTCTGACTATCCAACCAACTAACTACAAGCAGGTGTGCTGTAAAATGGGCAACTCCCTCTCGGATGACCATCGGAAGATTAACAAAAATAAAAAATATCACACATGTTCACATAGATAGAAACCTATCATCCTTGTAGGCTAGCAAGCTTTATCTGTGGCCACCCTATGATCCCAAAGAGCTGGCAGACATCAGGAACAAGGTTCCCGCTGTGGTTCATGGCCGATGCCTCACCTCCCAGGCTGTACAATAGTCATGTCGATATTTTCCATCTGGAGGGCGGGCTACAATGTGAATGGCTGAATTCAGAGTACCATTCAGCAGCATCATAATCCTGATTGGCCCATCTAGCATGTTTCATTTCCCTTTCAGCCTAAGTATGAACAGCCTCTCTCATTTGTGGAAGCCAAAGTCAGAGGCAGATACAATTTCATGTTTTCACACTTGGAAAAAGTTTTTACTGGACTGGGAGGTCCACAGTTTCAATAAAATTATATGGCTCCAGATGCAACTGTCTGAAAATCAGTACTTCCTTTGTGCATCTGTAGAAGTCTCTTTTCATGGCTGTTCCAGACTACCAGGAAGTCCTGGTAAAAACTAGTCTTTGATGGGAGCTTGAAGAGAATTGTTTGTATATAGTAAGAATATAGGTATTATCTGTTACAAATTGATGGTCCCATGCCTGATACAAACAACAGATGGTATCAACAGGGCCTTTAATCGTTACCTTCTATAGCTAACAGTTACTATTTTTCCTCCATAACAGCTCTGCTTTGTGAGCATTTACAGGTTAAGTGGTACATGCATATGTATGTACACACTAGTAGTCACTTCAATACTTTGTTCTGCACTGTTTTATTGTGCTCCATAAACAGCATCTGTTAGCACGTGCTTATTAGTGTTTTTTTAACTTACTAACCTCATTTTTGAAGAATGCTCATGTGTAGCTTTTAACAACAGTGTCAAAATCTGTTGTGCTTTTCTTTAAATGGCTCCCATTAATTACTTAGCTCTGGCATACGGTGTGTATAGTTCACTAGACCATTGAAACAGAGAGCAAGGAATCAATGTTTTCTTACATCAACATTACTGTTTATTCTTATTGCCTAAAACCCATAAAATCAGCCCTAATCAGACACTTAACAAACTTTCTATTCAAGAATCAAAAACCAAACATGTCTTGTGGCCATGACAGGAAGCCTGAAGTCTGCAGCATATGATTGCTTTAACAACCTAATTGGCACTGAAATACTGCACAAAATTTTTTTGCCTCTAATATTTACTGCAACCACAGGGACAGAGGTTACAATGCTGAAGTTGTGGTGTACACAAGTCAGGTGCATGCATGCATGTATATTTAAGCACTAGTTACACATTCAGCCAGAGTTTTAGTGGAGGATGAGCAGTTGTAAGAGCCAGAGATAGTGTAGTTGGAGCCATTGGGTCCTGTAATTGTATTTCCTGGGTAGATATGAGGGCAGAGCTGGCATCTGGGTCTGTTGCAGGGTCTGGGACCTGTGTTGGTGACTGCTAGCCGATTCATGGTTGTAGGTGAGAAGTCATTTAAGGTTGCCTACCCGCAACCTTAAAAAATTTCTCACCTACAACCATGAATCAGCTAGCAGAGTCACCAACACAGGTACCAGACCCTGCAACAGACCCAGATGCCAGCTCTGCCCTCATATCTACCCAGGAAATACAATTACAGGACCCAATGGCGTCAACTACACCGTCTCCGGCTCTTACAACTGCTCATCCTCCAATGTGATATATGCCCTCATGTGCCAACAATGCCCATCTGCTCTGTACATTGGACAAACCAGCCAACCTCTGCACAAAAGAATAAATGGACACAAATCTGACATTAAAAATGGCAACATCCAGAAACCAGTGGGAGAACACTTCAATCTATCAGGACATTCCATCAAGGACTTAAAGGTCACTGTACTTCAACAGAAACCTTTCAAAAACAGAATCCAATGGGAAGCTGCCAAATTGGAATTCATATGTAAATTTGACTCAGTCGGGCTTGGATTGAATAGGGACTATAAATGGTTATCTCATTATCAGAAGTAACTGATTTCATTATCAGAAGATCCCATTATCAGAAGCTACTGATTGCATCTACTCCCCCCTCCCCTCTCCACCTATATATCTGACCAGTTTCTTCTTACCCTTCATGCATCTGATGAAGAGAACTGTGATTCTCGAAAACTTATGCTACAGTAAAGTTGGTTAGTCTTAAAAGTGCTACTGGACTCTTTGCTATTCTCTCTCCTCACTCCCTTCTTTTCTTTCTCACATTATGAGAAATAGGATTTCTAGGTCATTTAGAAATATGCCACAACAGGTTATGTATTGCTTTCTTTACAGTGGCAAATTATCTATAGATTACAATCAAGCAAACAGCATGCATGTTTATGATCCATTTCACAGATAAACACTTCCTGCAAAGAAACTAACAGTCCTGGGAGAGTGGTGGGGATTTAGTACACAAGCAAGCGCACTTAACAAAAGTAATTTTATCTTGCTCAGTGTCCTTGCTTGTGTACAGAATGACTCAAACATAAATTTTAAAAAATCCATTGATTAAATCAAGTCTCCCTGAAGGTTTTTAAACTGAACAAAGGATTGCCTCTTTGGCAGTGGGGACAGGGGTGCCAAAGCCAACAAAAGAAGTTCAAGCAAGGTGTGGTTCCTAAAGGGAAACGTAACTGCATCAGTAGGGGAAAGGCAAAGCATACATTAAACAGAGTTCTGCATTGCCAAAGGGTGCCTTAGCAGCTCATCCTAGAATGTGTTTTCTTGGTCATTTTTTTCTACCAGAAGGAAGCAATATTATAGATTTAAAAACCTCCATCCTGATGGGAGGAACACATTTCATCAGGCCACATATGCAGCAGGTATCCATGTATCAGTTCATCTACAGAATCCATCCAGAAATTTACATATGAAAAATTAAGAATCGTGGGGGAATATGAATGTGGATCCAGTGCAACATTTCCATGGGCAGATTTCTGCTCACAGAATGCTACTCTCACCTCTCAGCACAGCAGCAGCCTGAAATGACACCTTGAAATGCTGCTCTTAGGGGAAGTGACCTTAATGCCCACAGAAACATGATGCTGGATCCAAGCCATAATCTCTGGAACGGTACTGATTCATGAACAGCATTGATTTCACTTCAGGTTTTATGTAATAAACTCTTCCTTGGTCTCATCTATATACTGAAAAAAGTTATCCAAAAAGCCAAGAAAGTACTACCACAAATATGTATCATATAACCCTGCATATGAACATACTACTTTGATCAAATATATCCTATGCAAATACACATTTCTGCCTTTTAACAGTAGTAAGAAATGAAAGAGCTTAGAATCTATCTCCCTGGAGGTCAAAGGATCTGTCTAGCAACTTTTTTGTAAAGAGTCTAAGACAAGGAACTTTCTACTAACCAGGTATTTCCTGACTTCTAGTTGGAGATTGGAGAGGCTCTGCTGTGAGGAATGGTGACAACAGACTTTTTACAAATATCTCCTCTAAAGAATATACAGGTTAGTGTCAGGGGTGCCTGCAACTTCACACTCTCAGCCGTATAGTATTAAGGCACAGGTTGAAAAGAAGGTCCTCATTTTCTAGGGGACTCGAGATGAGGGAAATCATGGCTTTTGTATATTGCAGATATACAGGCTGCTCTCTGGATACTTGGAGAGAAAAGGAAGTTATTTACTGTAAATTCCCATTCTTGGCTGTCAGCTATAGACTTCTGGTTGGTATGCATTCATACATTTGTAAGTATGTGTGGCAGGCATCTTTAGAATCCAAAGGGATATTCCTCAATGGTCTTTCTGTTTTTAAATAGTTGATAACTGTGAAAGCAATTAGTGAAAGACGAGGAAGTGCAGGGCTTCCCTGCCAGTTTTGTATTAGTAGGGAGGGCATTCTCCTCTCCAGGTGAAAGTAATGATCCTACCTTTTCCCTAGGAGAAAGTGCTATCCCTAAAGCAATGTCTGCACTCTGGACAATTGAAAGAGAAAGCAGTCCTTATATGATGGGTCACTTTTTCCCCCTAGCAATGATGCTCTGAAAAAGCTACTCTGAGGGAATAGCTGTGTTAATCTATAGCAGCTATAAAAATAAAAGTCTTGTAGTCCCTTAAAGGCTAATGGATTTATTATGGTATAAAGCAGAGTCCACTTTGTCAGATAATCCTATGACCCCATAAACTGTTTCACAACCAGTCTAAAGTTCTGGGTATAGTTAGGATTTCCAACTGCTCAGTTAACAAAATCTTGCGGTTTAAAAGTGTGCTGGCTATTGAAAAAAGCACGATGCCTTACTGCATAGAGCGTTAATGGTCTACAGCACGTAGGAACTAGAGAAGGGCATGAACTGGGAAAATTCCAAATGGTGAGGTTTGTGGTTTGTCATGTTTCACGAACCACGAACTTTCATGAACTTGCCCCAGTTCACGAATCGGTTTGTTCGCTTCATGAAAATGTCACTTCCGGGTCAGGAGAAGGACTGCAGAGAGCCCACCCCCACCCCCTAGGAAACTGATCGGCACCAGGCTCTCTGCAGTGACGAACCAAAATACAAACCAAATGAACCGGGCTAAAATTTATCATGGTTCTTGAGAAATGAGCTTCCACGAACTGCCAGTTCGCAAACCACAAACCGGCCCGGTTCGTGACAAACTTCAGTTCGTATTTTAGTTCGTGCCCACCTCTAGTAGTGACATACTTGTTGCAGAGCTATCCTCTGCCCCTTCTTCCAGGTTTTTAAGTGATTGCATGTGCGTGGCAACAGTTGACCAGGGACAGCAGATGCCTCCATGTGGCAAGATTTCAAATGTCCAGCAAATATTTTCACTTGAAACCATCCTAATGATCTTTCACCTAGAGATGAAGGGAGAGGAGAGCAGACAGGCTGTTTGACATGTCTTCAGTAGCCATGAATTATAAGCACATACAGAATCACCTGAAACTATTCAAAGACTGGCTAAATAACCAAACTTGGGGTCACTTCACACATAACTGATTACCTTTTTCTCAGCTCACATGTTAATATGTGAAATGAAAGAACACTAAAGCTTCAGCTTTCATGATCTGGATAACTTCAAAAATTTATTTCCTTGATCCATCAGTTTCTGCTGTCAAAATCCTAGCTCCAGAGGAGTTAGCCGTGTTAGTCTGTAGTAGCAAAATAGGAAAGAGTCCAGTAGCACCTTTAAGACTAACCAACTTTACTGTAGCATAAGCTTTTGAGAACCACAGTTCTCTTCATTAGATACATCTGACGAAGAGAACTGTGGTTCTTGAAAACTTATGCTACAGTAAAGTTGGTTAGTCTTAAAGGTGCCACTGGACTCTTTCCTAAAATCCTAGCTGACATGTACATTATTCATGTAAGCAGAACTCATATGAAAGCTTGCAAATAAAGGAAAATATTACACAATATTTTAAATTATTTGCATATGTGTGTGTTTTTAGTGGAAGACATCTTTTATATTTCGAGACCCAATTTTGTACTTTTAATCATCTCAAGAGATGACAGCTGAACTTTCAACAATTCTCTCAAGAATACAAAAATGCAAACATCAGAAATACTTTCCCTCAATAGACTGCAGTCTGCAACTGTTTGCTTGTATAAGTCAACCACTAGTTACTGTTGTATAGTTTTGTTCATTCATTCTTATTGTATATTTGTTGTTAAAAGTTATTGCAACCATTACTGTTAAATAAAATATTTAAAAACGAGAAATACTTTCCCTCAAAACCACTTTTTAAACAAATACTTTAATTCTTTAATATTTTTTACAATCCAAAAGGTGCACAGACTGGCATTCAAGCATCAATGTAGATGTACATCCGACCAAACAGCAAAGTGATGTACTTGGGAAAACAGTACATTTTCAAATCCTCTAAAATAAATAAATTAGTTCACATTGTCTTCAGTGCTCACAGGCACCTTAACTTTTACTGTGTATTTATAGCCTGCTTTAGAAGTTCCAGATCTTTCCGTCGGCTAGTGCTCATTCGGGTGCAACCATATTCTTCCACTTGTAAAGGGATATACTTTTCAATCTGACCCTGCCCTGCAGGACTAGTAAAGAGCTTTACCCATGATGGTTTAAAATTTCCTTTGAAGCCCAGAAAGCTTGTGCTCCCTGTAACAGGAAAAGAAAAAAACTTCAGAACAGAAAACAACATATTTAGAGATTAATAATATTCATATTAAAAATTCATTCTTAAAAATTCTACTGTCAACCAATCTATCTTGAAAGTGACCAGAACTCATTAATAAAAAAACAAGAAATTTGCACAAAAAGTCACCAGTAATGACTGTACAGATTTTATTTGTAAAACAGAACAAACCTGTATTCTGAAGACCGGCTAGTTTTGCAGCTCCCAGAGTCATTAAGGCTTGGGAAATGTTAAGATTTTTTATATCTCCCCTGGTGCTTAATACAACTATTGACCTGAGAGAAAGGATGAAGAGGAAAGGTTGGATACTGAATACACATACTAAAAAGATGTATTTTACAGAGAAGCATGATCTTTATTGAATTCTAAAAGGCAGCATGTAGTAGAGTCAATACATTGCTAGAAGAAGATCATATATCAAACAAAGAATATTCTCACAAAGACTCTCTTTCTGTTAAATTTACAATGTTGTTCATATAGCCCTACTACAGTATCAATACTATTTCTACAGCTTAACTGTCTAGTTGTTTTTGAAAGTGGAGATGCTACCAAGAAAAGAAATTGTAAAAATGTATTTTATGGAACAAGATTTAGGTGACAGGCATTCATATTATGACATTTCATGAAACTTTCAACATGTGTTTACTTGCAAAAACAAATGTCTATGAAGTAGATGCTACAGCTGTCTTTTTAATACTTCATAAGATACAAGCTATATACATCATGGCTTGCATCTTACTGAGCCAGTGTGCTGCAGTGGTTAGAGTGCTGGGATAGGATCTGGGAAATTAAGGTTCAAATCCCCGCTCTGCCACAGAAGCTTGTGGGGTGTCCATGGGCCCGTTACACACACTTAGCCTAACCTACCTCACAGGGTTGTTGTGAAGATAAAATGGGGGAGAGAACAATGTAAACTGTTTTGGGTACCCACTGGGGAGAAAGGCAGGGTATAAAGTAAATAATAATAATAATAGTAACAACAACAACAACTTCATACATTGAAATGGATTTCTATTGAGGGGGAAATCTCTTCCAACTGCTGCGACACAGCCTAAATGATTAACTTTGGACTCACCCACCCCGTTTTTGGCCAAGGTAGAGAAGACTTCAAAATCCAGAAACAGCTACTGTTTGCTATGGATTTCCTATAACTAACCAAGCCAAACTGCTTGCCAAGGTCACCTTGGATAAGTATTCAGCTTAAAGAAATAAAAGCCAAAACTTTAACATACACTAGGAGGATATTGGTTTGCGGTTATAAATAACTAGCTTGACCTATTTACAGAAACATCCTAAGGAAAGTTAAACACCAATGGGTATAGTTCTGTTTAGGGTTACAGTTATCGAAATCTGTTTTCTGACCCGCTGAGATAGATATTAACATGGGGTAAAGAAGCCCATGAGAGGGAAGGCGGTATGGTATAGCCTGATCTTATCAGATCTCGGAAGCTAAGCAGAGTTGGTACATGGATGGGCGACTGCCAAACAAGACTCTGCAGAGAAGGGCAATGGCAAACCACCTGTGCTTCTCACTCGCCTTGTAAGCCCCTTGCTGGGGTCTCTGTAAGTCGACTGTAATTTGATGGCGTGTGCACATGCATGTACACACACACACACACACACACACACACACACACACAAGCCTATAACCTTTCAACTACTGAGAGAATAATAATTATCTACAGTTATACTGTTAAACATTGGAAGCTGGTAGGGTTCCATCTCAGTTATACAAGTTGATCTTTAAACTGTATCTTATTAATGAAAAGTATTACTGCTTCATTATTGAATACATTTAGAACTGTTAAATTATAGCGTATGTTAAGGTGGATTTAATCCTAGCAACTACTTTTTAAAATTCTATTTACCAATGATTCCTGGTATGTTGTAGAAAGCAGACCATAAACATGAACCATGGAGACTAGGTTATTAGAAATCTGCTATTACCACCACCTTTTTACAGAAGAACAAACATATAGATAGCATTCAATTTATACAGTGTTTCAGTTAAAATTATTCATGCTTTTTGGTTTATAAAAATGCTCTAGTGATTATAATGAATATAAGCAGGGTGGTGTACATTCCATGTCTCCATAACTACTCTATGAAAAGCTATCTAATACTGTGTATTTCAGAATACTGAGTATCTCAATTTGCTTGCATTACTAAAAATCAAGTTTTGTGGCTTAAAAGGTAATCTTCAAAATACATAGGTTGGTACATTATCTGAAATCACCACCTAACTCAGAAGATAGGGCTTCAGTATGCTAGTAATTTTCTTTCCTCTCTTATGGCTAGATAAAGCAAATTAGGCAAAATGAACAAATATACGTATGTCTGATCTGCATAATTTGTTTATGTTGCATAATCCAACTGTTATTGGCACAAAATTTAGATCTCTGAGACCTAAGACCATGTGCAACTCAACATAGAAACTTTTATTGGTCAGTTTTTATACCAGAATATTCAAGTTCCTTCTGTATTTTCATATATAGAGAGAAATGCAATGAACAAGTCATAGCAAAAGTACAAGTCCCATAAATGCAATTTAAACACTAACTATTATAACAAAGCAACTCTGAGCATTTCAACTAAACAGGAAAGGTCTAAAAGCAATGCTCACAGAAAATGCTATTAGCAAGGAGAGGGGTTTATGTTGCATCATGTACCTTTGGGGAATTCCATTTTTTATATATTCTTCTAGTTTCTTGATGTCTGGTTCAGGGAAAAATGTTTTTTTTGTTACTTGTCCAGTACAGGCATCAATGACTACAGTGAATATACCCACATCTTTGAATGGAAACGTGACTCCATTGACCTGAAATGAGAGATCTCATAAATCAAACTTCCTTTTCCTTCTACAACAGTAATTTGTAAATACAATAATTTGTTGTAACTAGCAGCTCTATCCCATTTATCATAATTTGGCTTACAGATGGCTACAGTGTGTTTCTGGCAATCAACAATCTGCCATCTAATTGTCTTGTTCTTCAAAAAAGAAACACCCCTCTGTTGATGGGAATTCCATGGCCTCCAAGGAACCTTGGTTAGGCTTTTTCCTGTTCCCTCTGCATTACATAAACCACCATACCAAGTTAACAATCACCTTTTGAGCCATATCACAGTGAGAAAAACATTCTTTTACTTATCCTTACAAAAATGAGACCACCACTGTCTCCAATGACAAGTCTGCTCACTTTAACTGGCTTATGGAAACTTGTTATTAAAAGGTAAAACAATTTAAATTTGCTGCAGTAATCCCTCCGCCCATCATATTATGCATACTAGCAGTATATGTTTTTTACACACAGAGTGCTTGAGATTCTTAAAAGTTCATAGTAACAACTGCATTAAGCTATAGGTCATAAATACGAATTAAAACTCTAAATCCAAATCCCCAAGGATGGCTGCACATCTAGCCTCGTATTTGGTGCCCAAATGGAAAAGTTGTAGCAGACCAACAACTAGTATTATCTAAAAATATATTTAAAACTTCTACAGCAGAATTTCAACATCACAAAGCTGGTTTACTTCTATGGCATGGAAGGATGACGGACTAATATCATAATGTGCAGTTAAATTAAAGCCCACAAAAAATTACAAAAATACTCACTGAGATTGAAGATTCTTTGTTTCTTTGCAACTCTTCTTTGCTCAAAGTCTGAATTTGCATGAGGAGGTAGGTTTTATGAGGATAACTGGTAAATACCAACTAAATAACAAAAATACAAGTAAAAGTAGTAAAAAAATTGTAGACTTAAGTCTGAGACAATTTTTTAATTTAAATTTAAAATATTGCCCTTAGGTTTTATTGTCAACTGGCAAAAGGACATACATTACTAACATAGTAAAACATAAAAGAGGAAACATTACTGTCTGACCAAAGCACAATCAATCAATCGATCGATCGATCGATCGATCGATCAATCAATCACTCTCACTCACTCACTCACTCACTCTATCTATCCTGTTAAAAGGTAAGGATTTGTTTGAGGTCCAGCACATTTCTTAATTTCTTTATAAACTTTATTCATTTTTTACTTTCTGGGATAGTGTTGTTACTGATGAAGCAAGCTCTACTGGCAGAACTACAGCACCTAACTTGGATGACACCCAGCTGTATCTGTTGATGGATGGCCAGCCCAACTCCGCCCCAGTTGCCTTGGCTAGAGCTTTTGAGGCTGTGACTGGATTGTTGAAACAGAGTCAACCAAAACTGAACCCCACAAAGATGGCGATACTGTACTTGGGTCATGGGCTGTTGGGTTCATAAATCCAGCTCTTGACCCTTGATGGGGCATCGCTTGTGCCCACTCAGATGGTTAGGAGACTAAGGGTGATCCTGGATGCCTCCTTGGATGCCTCCTTGGTCAATGGAGGTCTAGGTCACAGCAATTGCCAGGTCTGCCTTTTTCCATTTGCGAAAGGCCAGGCAGCTTCGCCCTTACCTCTCAACCCATGACCTAACGATTGTGACCTAGACAATGGTCACCTCCAGATTAGATTACTGTAACTCACTCTATGCAGGGCTTCCCTTGAATCTGGTCCAGAACTTACAAATAGTCTAGAATGAGGCTGCACATGTCCTTATGAGGACAACATATAGGGCACATATAATACCGGTTCTGTGCCAGCTGCATTGGCTCCCAGTGAAATTCTGGATCAGGTTGAAGGTTTTGGTGGTGGTGGAGAGTGCCCTCAAGTCATAGTTGACTTATGGCAACCCCTAGTAGGGTTTTCATTGCAAGAGACTAACAGAGGTGGATCTGCCATTGTCTGCCTCTGACAAGATTTTGGTACTAACTTATAAAGCCCTTAGCGGACTGGGACTAGCATATTTGCCTCTCACCACATGTTCCCTGGAGGGTGCTCCGCTCAGCTGAAAAACAGCTACTGGTGATCCCTGGCCCCAAGGATGCTTGCCCAGCCTCGACCAGAGCCAGAGCCTTTTTGGCCCTGGCACCAACCTGGTAGAAATCTCTGTCTGTTGAAGCTAGGGCCCAGCAAAATTTGCTATCCTTCCACTAGGCCTGTAAGACAGAAATGTCCCATCAGGCGTATGGCTGAGGTCAGACCAGCGGCGGGGTCCCCTGCTGAGAGGGGATTGAAACCTCCTGAGCCCAGCTTTCCACTGATATGCTTGATACTGTCTGCCAGTTCCTATCTCAAAAGGTATTTTGGTCAGGTTAATGCAATATGGGCTGCCACCTAGAGTTCTCTGTTTTATGCTTCTTTTTAAATGTCACTTTATTGTGATATATGATATGTGATGTTACTCTGAGCCCACTTGCAGGGGAAACAGACTATAAATTTAACAATAAATAAATAATGTTCTACTGAACCTCAACTGCAATCCAAACAACAGTAATGCCAATAAAATGAGTGATAAAAGTGAACATTTGTGTGCTTAAATCTCATAGATTCGAGTAAGACTGAAGTAGACTTTAATTTTTACTATTATGCCCATCATTTGCTATGCACAGGGCTGGCACGTCCATTGAGGCGCCGGAGGGGGCGCGTGCCACAGAGCTGGCATGCCTGGCCTGCAGCTGCTTCAGCCTGCCAGTCCTCCCACCCTGTGCCGCTGCCACCAACACACCCCCGGGCCGGATGCAGCAGCTGTGGGCCAGGAGCGGCAGGTGTCTGGGGTGGCATGTGAAACCTCCCCAGCCACCTGCCACGCCCGACTGGGAGCACAGGCAGCCTCTGCATGCCGTCCCAGCCGCCCGCCGGTCAATGGGGCCGGCTTGCTGCGTGATGACATCACACACAGTGACGTAATCATGCAGTCTGGGGGGCAGCCTCAGGTGCCAGAAACCTTAACGCCGCCCTGGCTATGCTTGTGCATATCTGCATCTCATTAGAGAAAGCAGTGATCCATCTGTAAGTTCTCCAAATGCCACATGCTGGCATGCCTTGTTAACAGAGTTATTTTAAAGTTAACTATAAATTGTTTTACCCAATACTCTGAATATAAAATGATGTCGTTTGTGCCAAGTAACTGTATGGAAAATTTTTACAGTATACAAAAAAGGACAACTAATTATTATTTTAAAATGTTCGTTAGGAAAGTGATACTTATACATTTTATTGCTCCTTTTGGGTGGCCCTAATTTTGATCACATGGAAGCAATTAATACAATCATACTAAATTATGATTGCATTCATGTTTAAGTATTGAAACCAGTAGGCAACAAAATGGAGGAACATTTTAAATAAAGTTTTCTCAAAGCTGGAAATCAGAATAGGCATACACAAAGTTGTGAAATGCAAATATGTGCCGCTTAGCTATCAGCACTGTTTTTCAATGAAACAGCTTTCCACCAGACCCCTTACTCACCACCTTGCCTATTAACACACAGAGAATGTTAAAACCAAACACTGTATGAAATATCCTTTCTATTGGCATTAGAAAGTCATAATTATGGTGCAAATTTTTTCAAGCAACGTCAGATTCCAAAAGATTTTTAAAGATTTGTAAAAAGAACACTATCCAGTCTAACGATTTCCTTGGGTTTCTTCCCTCACTTTCCCCTCTGGACTGTTCTATACATTTTACCTCATCCTTTCATGAAGCTCAGGAAGTGTACAAGTTCTCCTGTCTCATTTTTTCATTTAAGTAGTCAGATGAGGCTGAGACTGTGAAACTGTCCAAGGTCCCCTCCATCGCTTAACAGAGATTTGATCCCAGATCTCACTGATCCTAATCTGGTGCTCTCCACCCTTTACCACAGTAGTGGCTCTCCATGTCCCCTCTAGCCATTAGGCCATCTCGGATTTCTTCTTTTAAATCCTGCTTCCTTCAACTGTTTGTGCAAGTATTCCGTCACCATGTCGGAAAATCTTGAACATAACTTTAAGAGACTAAACATTCATCATTCCTAACACTCAGTTTGTTCTTTTCTCACCTGAGCTGCACCACATTTTTGACAGGAACCTGTAACTTTGGGGGGCATTCTCTTCGTAACAGTTGGCTGCTGGGCATACTTTGGATAAGTGTTTGCTAAGCAGTTACTGAGATCTGTTGACTGGAAGTTAGCTTGAATTTTGACTCTTTCACATCCCTGAGATGAACAGTAACTGTGGCCATCCCTGTGGTATTTGGCATGAAGAAACAGAAACAGCAGCCTGCAGGTGAAAACCCACGGAGGGAGGGGGGAGAACAGGGACAGCATGAATTATTGCAAAGCCAGCTTTGGAGGTAATATAAATTTATTTCACACAACTCATCACTAACCCTTTGTTTTCTATGGTGGTGGACAGTACCGTCAAGACATAGCTGACTTGACCCCTGGTGGAGACTTCATGGCAAGAGACTAACAGAGGTGGTTTGCCATTGCCTCTGCAACCCTGGTCTTCACTGGAGGTCTCTCATCCAACTACTAACCAAGGCCGACCCTGTTTAGCTTCCGAGATCTGAGGAGATTGGGCTTGCCTGGGCTAGGCAGGTCAGGGCTTTTGTTTTCTATAATGCTGTTTAAAATTTGTTCCACTGTCTAAATATTCCATATTTTATGCATGAACATGAAATATGTACTAAAATGACATACCAACAACAACAATGCTACCAACACAGATATTTCAGCATTACTAGCTGAATGACTTAAATGCTAAGCTGGAAGCTCAGGCCTCAGTAGCCAGACCCCTAAAAAAATACAAAACGCGTGGCATTTTACCCAATAATCCCTGGATGGTTCTCTAATAGGACTGTGCAAATCACACTGTCTGAGCTTAACCCCAGCCTCAGATGTCAATAAAGTTTGTAAGAGTTATCAGAGAGTTGCAAGTTCCAATCTGCCTTGCATGTGTACCATGACAACATGCTGAATATTAAAAAAAAACAAATCAAAAAATTCCTCTAATCTGAAAGCACCTCTTGGAGTCAACATCAAACTTCAACTGGTAAAAAAAGTAGTCCGCCTTCTCCTCCCTTCCAGAAAAGAGACAGATGACCTCCAGCCATATTTATTCACTTTGCAGATGCCCATCCACACTAACATTTATCTTACCCATAAAAACACAGACCTTTTTAAGCACAGAAAATGTTTAATCCTTATTTCAGTCCTCTTCAGAACAACTCTGAAAAAGGCCTGTACAGAATGCCATGCTCTAAGCTGGGTAATAAATTTCATGAACAGAAATTCCAGTTATTCTGTGTACTCAGAACAGCCTACATAAGATAACCTTTGGCAAAATGACAAGTTGATAAGCTACTCCATTTATAAAGAGAAGTCACACAGAGTCTGTATTATACTCATGGTACAATGCCGTCTGGAAGAGGGAAGCAAGTGACAAACACTATGAAGGTTTAATTTTAAAAAAAATTATGCTGACACTTCATAAACTGCTCACAAAATATAATAAAATAAAAGTACAAAATCTGAGGCTGAATTTAAAAAGTTGAGTATTATTCATTGGATATGCTAAGTATCTACCCAGTGCTGTTATCAAAGTAGAAAGTTTTCTCTGTTTGCCTCTTCTGCAATTCTGCCATTGAAGATACTGGTACGTAGTCTTCCACACTATAGTAAGCAGAAGCCTGCCTTTGGAATACATCAAAGGTTACTTGAAAAGAGGTGTCTGGTGGGTAACAGAGGCCTACCCGAATCCAGTCATTCCTAGAAAAGAACAAGACAAAACCATATTTCTTTTACTGTTTATTACAGTTAATTATTTTTACTCATCATTATTATATAACATTATAAATGTGCCAATGCTGACTGCAGCCATCCTCACATCCCTGCTAGGGGTGTGCATCCTGAAAAGATTCAGGTTTCCCACTTCAGGTTTATCCAAAGCGGGGGGGGGGGGAATTCGGAAATGCCATAATTCCGAAGCAGCAAGCCGCTTTGGAATGATGGTATTTACTCACTTCGGTATGCTCCATAAATATTTGGAGCAAACTGAAGTGAGGGGGAGCAACTCTCCCACCCCCACCCCGGGGCAACCCCTCCACCCCCCACCCACTTACCTGGCCGAGGGAGAGGGGGAGGGTGATCAGCTGGGTGGCGAGCCTGCAGGGCAGTGGGGAAGGCCAGAGCCACCTCCTCCAGCCCTTCCTGTCACTCAAATGGCTGCGGCCTGCGGGTGGCGGGGAGGGCCGGAGCTACTGCTGCTGCCGCTGCTGCCAAGGTAAGTGGGGGTGGGTGGGGGGCTGGGGTGATGTTTAAAGGGCCCCAAAGCTGCTTGCAAGCAGCGGCAGGGCCCTTTAAACTCAGCCCCAAAGCTTTCCAAAGCTTCTGATTTGGGATTTCCGAATTGGGGCCAGATTCAGAAATCCTGAATCTTTACGGATCAGGTCTAATTCGAGCATTTTTTCCTAATCAAATTCCTGAACTGCACATGCCTAATACCGGCAACAAAATGGCTTCTTTAACTAAACTGGGAATAATAAAACCGGCTATAACTGAACAGAATCCTCCCAGCAAGTTCCCCTAAACCAAGACCTTGTAATACTCTAGACCAGGGGTGGGCAATTGTTTTAGCTCGGGGGCCACTTTGTGGGAGCGGAGGTTAGCGGTGGGCCGCACCTTTTAAAATGATTGCATTCATTAGTTAACTCTGCCTTTCAGAAAAGGTATAAATTGTATCATAAAAATCAATAAATATAAATTAAATAAAATAGTGGTAGTTTTATTCAATTTATTTATTGTGCTAATTTCATATCATCTATAGCTGCAAATCTCGGTTCAAGGCAGATTTTTCTGACTGTCTTGGCGGGCCACAGAAAACTCTGTAGCGGGCCGCATGTGGCCCACGGGCTGCAATTTGCCCACCCCTGCTCTAGACCACACCCATCTCTTTGAATACTGCAAATGTGGGTAACAGAAGACAGATGGCATACAAGACAAAATACATTTTTCTACTGTGTGGAACTAAGATAAAAGGTTGTATTTTTTTCTTTCCTGCACAAGTCCTATTGAAATGAATGGGAGTTGCTGACGTACACTAAAATGTGATTTGTGTTGGAGAACTTCAGGTGGATTCTGGCCCCAATTTGACTTTTAAAAATCCACCTTTATACCCTATTTTTCCTATTTATGAAAATAAATAAATTAAAATCAGTGCATTAAACTTCATTGGCAACAGGTGTAAATTAAATCAATTAAGTTTGCATTGTTGGTTGTTACTGGAACAAGAAGTATTTTAATTGAACTGAGATTTTTTCCTTTTTTGCTTTGTTGCTTTGATGAAAATTCATCTGTAACACTTTTTTCTTCTTTTTTTGAGGCCTACAGTATCCTATTCTTCTGAACCCCAAATGAGGCATTAAAAGAAACATACTTGTTGAAGTTAATGAGGTAAAAAAAGGTTGTTTGTGGGGCTTGTCCATTCCAATGTACTGTATAGCCTTTCTGAAGCATCACAACAGGCTGGTACTGCTGGAAAGCAGCTCTCTGATTAATACCCCGCAATATCATAGGGTTGTAAGGGTATTCATCCCGCACCACACTCATGTTTAGACTCTGTGGGTTCCATGTCTGAACATATACCTAGAAAGAAAACAAGCGTTAGAAAAGATAGTGATTACATCAACTGGAAACAATACAAATGAAAAGGAAGGAGAGAGTCTACGCCCTAACAGGTTTGAATAGTTTGGTGTGCATCCAAGTTTAGATAAAAATCCTGTTTACACTGGATTACGTGCGGAATTGACATGACAAGCAGAGACCGAGCATATAAGCAAAGGCTCGGTTCAGATGCTGGAAAGGACAACATGCTGAGAGCTTCTGGTTATATGAAATGAAAAATCACACAGCTATCTCTCTGCTGTTATCTTTGGGCCTACTGAATAGACTGAATTCTAAATACAAATTCATTTTTTGTAAAAAGTGGAAAAGAAAACTCGTTTTATGGATGTTAACCACAAAAATACACAATGACATCTCCTTTAACCTGAGCATAGGTCCCACTGCAGATAACTCCATTCCACTTGGTCTCATTAATACAGTCTGGATGCCGAATCAAGTAGTTATCCATTCTACCAACATATGTGTCCTTGTATCCAGTTACTGATCCATCTACATCATGGAATATAGAATTCTTGTCACCATCAAGATCACTCTCTTCAAACCAAGGACCAGGTTTTCCAAAAAAGACTTTCAGAGAAACCTTAGAAGACAAGAAAAAAAATGAGTCTTTTGCCCTTAACCATTCACTAACAGTATAACCACAGTTCTCTTTGTCAGATCTTTAGTTCTCAAAAGCTTATGCTACAATAAAGTTGGTTAGTCTTAAAGGTGCTACTGGATTCTTTACTATTTTGCGACGAGACTAACATGGCTAACTCCCCTGGATCTATGCCTTAAAATAAGATCAGCTACTGCATGTACAGAGTGAGAGACATAGTGTGTTTACACCTTCCTTTTGGATTCCTTGCTCAATCCAATGAAGGGAGCTTTGACTCTCAAAATCTTATACTCTGAAATCTTGTTGGTCTCCAAAGTGCTGCTGACTCAAATCCTACGGTTCTACTACAAACTGTTATTGGTGACCAATTGCAGCTGACCCTGCAGTAACCAGTTGCTGGACAGAGGGAGACACAGGCATGAGGCGGGGCTTTAGACACTCAGTGCAGGGAAGAGAAGCTGGAAGGACTGGTCCTCTCAGTGGGTAATTCCTACAGTGAGTGAGTGAGTGAGTGAGAGAGAGAGAGAGAGAGAGAGAGAGAGAGAGAGAGAGAACGAGAGAGAGAGAGAACGAGAGAGAGAGAGAGAGAGAACGAGAGAACGAGAACGAACACCCCTCTGAGCATTAGGAACGCTGGGAGAGTAGTGCATCACCAGACACAGATTTGGGCAGCCAGTGGAGCCGAGACAACTCGAAAGGCAGGACACTGCCTATGGGGCAGTGGGCTCTTCCACCACAAGTTCTTATTCAATCCTTTAGCTTCAATAGCATCAAAACCAAAAGCGTCTTGGAGAAAGGTGGGGATAAACTTTCGGGGGATGGGATGATGCCACCTCAACATGGAGCAGCCCCACCATCAGCCCCATCGTTCATGCAAGCACAGGCTCCATAAGAACACACACAGCGCGCCGAAGCGCTAAAAACAATGCCGGACTGAAGGTCTCCTCAGTGCCCTAAAAATATTTAACAACCTTCCCTGCAACTCGTATCCCCAGAAACATCTCTTTATAGTTATTTGTTGATATCTGACCTAAAGAGGTTGGAAGAGTGATAAAAATGCATCTGGGCAAAGAGATCTCGCCAGGGAACTGTCTAGAAAGACAGCATTTGTTGAAGTAACCAAAAATACAACCTCAACTTTGCATACATTTAGTAGTGCTCTTACTCACAAAACATCAAAGAAGGCTAGCAGAGCGCCAATTCAAGAAATTTCTCTTTCCAAAGTTTTATAGCCATTAATCACCAGATATAATGATGATGCCAGATCAGAGCTCAATAACTTTATGGAGGAGGCACTGACTAACAAATTTTGTTAAGGATAAAGCCACTGGAACAATAAGAAGATATTTATTTAGAATATTTTTTATCCCACCATTCTACCAAAAGAGGGCCTTCTAGGCAGTGAACAATTAAAAAAGATATGAAAAAATCAACTTTAAAAAAAACAACACATTAATATACATTAATACATATATCCCCCCCACAAACGCACACACAAATAAAAACAGCAATTAACAAACGGGAATGAGGGTAATTAAGGGAACACCAAACCAAAGAAAAAAGTCTTCACCAACTGGAGGAAAACAACAACAGAGGGTTAGCAAATATGCACAAATGAAGCCTCAGAGATAAAATTAACCCACAACTACCTTTAAGTAGTAATCCCACTCCTATTTTAGTACTTCAGCCCTAAAACTTACATTTTTGCCAAACTTCACTAGGGAAATATTGTTTTTTGGTGTCATTTGCCAGGTGTTTTTCAACAGAAATCCCACTGCACTGGTGAATCTATCTGAAGTTGGCACAAAATTGTCGAATGTGCATCTGGTGAGATGAATAGGTCCATCATAAATCTGAAAGCCTCTGATTGGGAAAGTCCTGTTTAAATCACACATATATTAAACACACACCTTTTTAACCACACAGCACATACACACACTTGCTAGTATAGATATTCATAACAAAAGTGGCAATGCTATGTAGTTACCAAAGAGCAAATTCAATATAATCTTTAAAAACCCTAAAACATGCCTAAAATTGGGCTGTAAAAGTTCAACATTCATCAATTAAATTCAGTGAGATCTCTTTTAAATTATGGGCAGCTTTTCATTAAGAACAGTGCTCACACACTGTACTGGCAAAAATAGACTTTTCAATAATATTTATTCTGGCCATATTCACATCCTATTTAATGAACTTTCTATTCCTGTTTTAGCCCAAGGGCCCACAGCCCACTCCAACATGTTAAAACTAGCTGCAAAAAATAAATTTTTGAAGTAAATGTATATTTCAGTTGGGGAACCACAATCAGATTTATAAATGAACTCAATACTTGTTCCCGTTGTTCTTTGGAAGTCCTTTACTTAAGGGTACATACAGACATCAGCATCCTTTGAAGCTAACTAAATCAGAGTATGAGGATTACAACTTTCACAAAATAACAGGCAAACTGTGTGCAATTATCCCTCTTTCGCACTGTGCTTTCTGCTCTAATCCTGCTAGACCTTAGCCCCCCACAGAGTAACGTGAATTGGCCTAAGACTTGCCACAGTGCTGAATCAGCGCACCAACAAGGGCTCTGTCCGGAAACAGCCCTGAAAAGACTGCATACATTATAAGTGCCAAAGGCGACGCTCAGAGTGCTTCACTCAGTGAGACTTACTTCCAAATAAATGTGCATGCAAATCAAAGATAATCATTCCCATTGCTATTTAAGCCACAAAGAAATGGGAGTTCTGGAGAGGGTGAAATACCTGTTCTGCAACGTTCTTTGCAACTGCCTGCTGACTTGCACAGGAACTGTGCAATGAGCAAAGGCATGAGCAAAGCAATTATTTTCATGGATCTGGATTTAGCTGCTTCCAGACATAAGGCAAATCATTCTGGAACTTAACAGATGAATCTTTTAGGCAAGTGAGTGTGCACATGTGTGTTTAAATATGTTGTCTAACAGGGAGTTGTTTAGTAGAGAAGCAGTGAAGAGATTCTTATCAAAGCAGGAATAAGCCACACAAATAACTGAAGAGTTGTTTGCAAATTTGCAAGTTTCTGCAAAAATGAGGTTAAGGAGTTTATTTCTCTTATTGTATTTGAAGAAGTGAACTCTGTCTCATGAAAGCTTATCCTGGAATAAATGTATAAATATGTATCTTAGAATAAATAAATAAGGTGCCACTGGATTTCTTTTTTGCTACAGCAGCCTAACTTGGCTACCACACTGGAGTTTGTATATGGCTAGGCCATAAAACCTGGATTTGAGGCAATGGAAGAAGTAGTGAACTAGCTTATGTTTAACCACCATATTTACTGCATTTTTGAAAAATGAAAAGAATAATAATATTTCTGGAAGGACTACTCTGTTCTCTTACCGATTTCTAGGCAGAGTGCGATTTTTGCTGTCAGTTCCTCCGGTTCCCCAGTATTTGTTCTGGCCACCTGAAAAGCCATAATTCTTGCTTTCACCAACAAACAGAGAGTCTGTAACTTCCTGGCTAGAGCCCTCATCTTTTGGGAAGCTTCCATCACTATCAAAAACAAAGTCAGGGATCATTATCAGCAACAGGATTTTGTAATGACTTTCCAAGAGGCAACATTATCCCTTCTTTAACACCAAAGCAAAAAACCTTTTTTTGGAAATCCTAAATATACATTTTTTTAATGGTACATCAACACTTAGATCACAGGAAGTCTGTGGGTGAGCTAGCTTGGAACCCGGGTCTCAGACATTATTTTGAGCCAGTGGCTACAGAAATCCTTCCACAGCTTTAGCTGTTGCTTTCCAGTTCATTACAACTGCACAAACAAAATGTGCAGTCACATTCCAAAATAAAGAAGGCTAGTAAGAAAGTGAAGAAATTAAGCAAAATAGCACTAACCTGGCAAAGGTCAGGCCTATTCCATTGTCAGCAAATCTAGAAAAGAAAAACCACTGCTTCAAAAATCAAACACTATGATCTAGACCTCAGACATTATACAATATGAAGCAAATAACTCCACTGGAAGAAGCATGTCAATGACTGTACTAACATACACCGACGCATTATGTAGGCATTTGGTGGGGCACCACAAATGTTTATAGTCAGTGTAAATTACTTTACTGTAAGATATCAAAATGATTTGTTTTGTAAAAGGAGAGATGAAATAATGAATGCTTTATTTTAAAACGGAGTGGAAATTAATAACCTGGTCCTAGGCATATTTATGCAGAAGCAAGTCCCACTGAATTCAATTTTACTTTTTTCCAGGGAAGCATGCATAGGATTGCAGCCTAAATCTCAGAGCAATGATGAAAACTACCAAGCATGAAAGCTAAAAGCTGTATGAAATCTTTTTAGAAGTCTGGAAATGTTTTGCTTGAGCAACTGCTGTGATGCAACTCTAGAAAAACATATTGTTTAACTTTTAATTAACTTGCTTCATCTCCATCCTTGGCTTTGCCCCAAATTCTTCTGAAACTTCCATATAAGCCTGAAAATGCACAGCTTTCATTATTCGAAGCAAAAGCGATAATCCTTAAGAGATAAACTTTGATATTTGTTAGCTTTATATTTCAAGACATTAACAGTACACAGTTTTACTGGCACAGTTAGCTCTTGCAGTGCTGTTCAAAAGAACCATTTATTTTACATAGTTGTTCTTGGGCTCTTACCCAGAGTTCTGAATGATGATATCCCCTCCTCTGACCCAAGCCCCGTGGTCATTGTTTTTGTAAGCAATTAGCCCATCTATTACAGCTGCAACACGGGGCTTCTCAGGATCTGCATCTTGATGGGGCCGGAATCTTGTAGAAGAAAAAAAAAACATCAGAAATGGCTCTGAATATACTTGCACATATTTTCATGGCACCCAAAACTACAGTTCAGCAAATAAACAAGATTAGTTTTTGCACGGAGAAAAAGGCAATGTGTGAAGAGGAGGTTTACTTTAAGTCTGGCCTGAAGTAATGCTCGATTTCCACTCTACAAATGAATCTTTGGAAGCTTTGAACTGCACAGGCCACCATGTATTGAAAGCAGGCAACACAGGCAATTTAACACCATTTTATTTCTTGAAAGAATATAACAATCATTTGCCACTTGGGCTTTTCCATGTTCTTGATGAGGCAAGAGAAAATGAAAGAAATGGATAAAAGCAGTTATCTCTGAGCACACCAATGGTTCAAATGTGTTTGCTTTTACATAAGAGTAAACAGGCAAAGTGTTTATGCTTTGATGAACAAAACATCCCCAATAATCACTCTAAAATCTCAGTATACAACAACGGCTTCACCTAACAGCAAATGTAACTAAACTCAGGAGTTCAACTGAGATGAACACGAATTGCAAACAAACTTGGACGGCAGCTTTTCCTGACGTCAGAGGGAGAAAAACAGCTTGAAGAGTTCAGTGACCCAGGTTACCAACAAGACTGGAACTATGTTGAATTTTTTTTACCTAGCCTTGGAGCAAGAACTTTGTAAAACTGAGTTAAGAAATCAAACATATAGTTAGAACAATAAAACATACACTATCAATAAAAAAGAGTGTCCTATATTTAATACTCTAATTTTCAGTTCAAGGAATATATTCTACCTTGCATTGTTGTCCAAACACAGATATTCCCTTGGATCTTCAGCACTCGCATTGGTGGTTTTAACACCTTTATCGATTAATAAACCAGCCTACAATAAATGAAGCAATAAATTAGGTCTCTTCACCTCCAGCTATTATTAATTCATTTTATTTTAATTTAATCTCCCAGATCATACTCTGACACTCTAATCACTAAACCATGCTGGCTTGCAATTATGCAGTAAGAGACTAATCTGACCAATCACTATGATACAATATTATGTACAGTATCTTTCAGCTCTTAATTACACTCCTCCCACATGAAAACAGAAGGCGTAAGATTCTATTTCTGAACGGGGCTTGGAGTTTTCACAAACTGAAAGAAACCAGGAAATTACAATGTTATATAAAAGTAAACATTTCAGAATGCCCTACCTTCAAGAGGTCAGAGACAGATGCCCTGACACTCTTTTTGAACTGAATTCAAAACTAGCTTTCAAATTTCTACATTGTTATTGCTAAACAAAGAGACTATTGGAAGTTCTTTAAATATATTTTGCTGCACTCTTTAAAATATAATTCCCGAATATTCCCGAACATATCTGGATAATTCAAAAATGTAATACTGGTTTATCCAAATATACCCAAATAAGACAGATATCTCTGGATATACCTGAATAATGCTGAATAATTATTTTTCAGGTATATATTCGGCTCATCACACATACCTAAAGGGGTATGGTTTTACCTCAGGCATATAAAAACAGATGTCCGGAGCTTTATTTGTTTAGATGCAGAAGAGGCAATTGTAGGAGATAATTAGTAAGCATGAAGGAGAGGTTCTGATCAGAAAAGTTCTATATAAATTTTTCTCGTGTGTGTGGATTCTTTCCCACAAATGCCCCACTAGCATCTTCTCTCAGCCAAGTTTGTTTCGAGCTTTAAAGCCAGTTGAGGCAAAAATAAATGTGTGTGTGTGAGGGGGACATCTGGAGGAGAGAAATTAGTAGGCCCTCTGATTTCTTTCCTGAAAATGTCTCTGCTTCCACATTTGTCACGGGGCCGGGGGGGGGGGGCGAGACAGGTTTGAGTACCCTGCACTGTTCTCCTCATGTGTATCCACAACTACTGTCTGTGTATCAGATAGGAACAAGGCCTAACTGAAGGATTCCCCTTCAGTGCAGTGACCACACCCTTTCCTCAGGACGGACCATAGATGAGTGAAGGGAACCTGGGCTAGGCCATCTTTGCTTCTGTCCTGCCCTCCTTAAAGGTTTAAGAGGCTTCTCTGCCTGTCTGCTCAGGCCCCAGGAGGCTACAGCTGCTGCTGGTATCCTCCTCCAGCTTCCAGGTGCAATCTGCTGCCAGAGCCCTGGCTCCATTCTGAATCATATGCTGGGCCTGCAAGGCTCTGAGACTGCTGCTGTACACTGCTGAGCATGGCCTCATCCTTGCTCCTTTCCCCACAGCCCCAGTTGAGCTGCCTGCCCCAGTGGTGACTGGGTGAGGGATGCTCTCTGCTGGGGGCTCCTCTGGAGTAGGTGAGTGCAAGGGTGAGTCCACTAACCCCTCACAGTTGTGTTTTTATAATTATATATAGTCACTTACAGAAACAGATACATGGTTTGTTCATAGTGTCTTGTATATGAGTTGAGTAGATAACATGGTTACTTCCTATAACTGCCCATTAACTGCAATATTAATGTAGCCATTTGGACCTAAAACTGCCAGCTAGACAAATATAGGAGAGAGAAAAAAGCAGCTTCCCATAACAATTAAACATATTGGCTACAACATACACACATGTTCACATATGATGATAGACACTGTTAATGATGTACATTAAAAAATATGTTACCTAGTTCTCAAAAACGTTTAACACATGCATGTGTATACCATGTAACAGCTTGTGCCTAGCTTAAATTAGGGCTTACTTTGGACAAGGGGCTAACTACCAGTTTGATTTGAGACTGTAAACCATGCATGGCTACAGCTTGCCAGACTGCTCACCTTGAAATTGGAGTGGACCTTGTTGTTATAGAAAATTCCTAGTGGTGTGAGTTCAGCTTTGGTTTCAGGAAACAATCCACGAGATTCTCCTGTAGGCACCTTGTGAAATAAATACCATATTCCAGCATCCTTAAATTAAGAAAGGACAAATAATTACAGTCACAGGTCATTTTAGAAGTGCACATAGCAATGTTATCATTAATACCTCACCAAGTCTCTTTGTAAGTTTAACTTTCTATTGCTCTGTCCTCAGCAACCAAGGAAAACGTAAAAATTTTCCAGTAGTTACAGAACTGTTGATATGTTCCCTTCAGGGCTTTTTTTAAATAAGAAGAGTAGGTTTTAAAAATGGGTTCCTTCTCTCGTCCGAGACAGAAAAAAACTGACCCAGAGAAGAAATATTCTAGTCTGACTTAGAATGAGACTTATTATCTATCCCTCCATTCAGTGAGTGTGCAAATCACTGGCAAATAAGGAGCAACAAAAATTCAGTTCTTTTTGTCTCCTTCAGTTTCTTGGTCCTGAAAAGCCTTTAACATATTCATTACTCTGTTCCAAATATTCCCTGGATTGTTTACATATTTTTAAGTCAAAAAAGGGATCAGTTCCAAGTATCTCATGTCAAAATGTTTGCCTAGAATACATTGCATATTTATACAGTTCCAAATGGCATATTGCTTTTCACAATGTCATCACATTGCTCCTGCCTAGCTTGCAAACTCCTGGGTTTCCAAATTCTCTAGATTCCTGTGGATAGATTTTTACGTCTGTCTTTATAAACAATAAAATTAAACTGAACCACCTATTATTTCAGTCCAATAAGAATGTATGATTATTATTATATGACTCCATTAAGAATATGAATATGAAAAAGTAGAAATAATTTAAGTTCAGAAACGTCCTCAGATTTAATAAAGCATACCTTTTTTTCCACTGAAATTCCACAGCAAGAATAACAACATTGATGTTCTTCTATTTTTATACCAACTAATTTTTATACTAACTCATTTTTTCCTCTTTTAAAATTAAGTGTGTCCATCCATGCTTTTATTAGAATTTTCAGTTCTAAGGCAAAAACATTCTCTAGAAAAAGTGGTATGCGTTGTATGTTCCATGACATTTAGGTCCCAAATTACAGGTTCATTAAAATACACTTTAGAATGTTACAGTATAGAAATGCATTCTCTTCTGAAGATGACATTC